>NW_014578384.1:74684-80279 GCF_000485595.1 Priapulus caudatus
GAGCGAGAAAGAGAGAGAGAATGAGAGAAAGGGAGAGAGAGAGAAAGAGAGAGCGAGAAAGAGAGAGAGAATGAGAGAAAGTGCGAGAGAGAGAGAGAGAGAGACGATGAAGCTCACTGCGTGAACGCACGCAACAGGAACGCGGGCGCGTGTATACGTGGTGCATGCTACCGCGCATACGTGCGTGCGCGCGTGCGTGCGTGCGTGCGTGCGTGCGTGCGCTTACATACTCACCATACTATTCCCTCGGCCGTGCCTGGCTGATATAGTATATAGCATATATATAGTATATAGTATACTATAGTATATAGTATGTAGCAGTGCCTGGCTGATATAGTATGTAGCATATATATAGTATATAGTATATAGTATACTATAGCATATAGTACATAGCAGTGCCTGGTTGATATAGTATGTATAGCATATATATAGTATATAGTATATAGCAGTGCCTGGCTGATATAGTATATAGCATATATATAGTATATTGTATATATACTATAGTATATAGTATATAGAGTACCGAAGTGTGACTTCACGGTGGCATGACAACGAACCCACTGGTTCTAAACAACCCACTGGCTCCATAACATGAACTGCGTGAAAATGTTGTGCGTACGTAAAACACGAGTGTGTGCGCTGCAGACAGCGGTAAAGCATCGGTAGCAAGTCGATCTTACAATATTTAATTAATTAATTATTTAATTGATTTTTTTAAAAATTAATATATTTTTTTTCCCGTTGCTTTTCACTTCCATCCTTTGGAAATCTATAAAAACTGCAATAATGACTCTCAGAATGATGGTTACAATCGGGTACAAAACACGACACCATTTTCACGCAGTTAACATGTTACCAGAGCATATGATTGCTTAGAACCAGTGGGGTTCGTTTGTCATGCCACCGTGACGTCATCACTTGGTATACATCAGTGCCTGGCTGATATAGACTTCAATTCAACTCTGTCTCTCAAGTTCACGTCTCTCTGCGCACGCGCACTCTTCTCTCTCGCAGCTGCGCCCTTCATGCCCCACCAGACAATGGGTTCGGGTGCGCCACACATCCGCTCACGCAGTGTGAGAGATACATTACCCGTCCCCCATTCATTCCCGCTCTTGCGCGAGAACGCGGAAATCTTTCTGTGTAATGATGTTTTTTTTTCTCGCTTCTGCTCGCTGTCGTGCAAATGAAACCGAACTTCCCAGGCAACTGTAACGATTGAATAGTCTGGGCTTCTCTGGCTCAGCGTCTATATAAGGCAGCTCACGCAGCGGCTACAGCCTCTGCCGCAGCCAGATAGCACGCTTCCTCTAATGCCAAAATTGCGTTAAATCAGCCCGCTTACAGAAGAAACTCCATATTGGTAAACGAGTAGTTTAGAGTAGGGTTGACCGCGTGGCTGGCGCCGCCGCGCTGCAATACAGACGTGAACGTCAGCCGAGCATTCATGTGGATACGCTCGCTATCCCTGCAGACGTTAGCCATGAAGCCATGCAAACCTTAATGCTCGGAGATCTAACGCAAAAGATAGATATATAAGAGGACGGGTTGCTAGCAAAGCCAGGGAAGGCAGAGAGTACGCAGCAGCAGGAAAGAGAGAATGTGATAGCAAGAAAGAGATAGACAGAAGGTGGGAGAAAAGAAAGAAAGAGAAAGATAAAAAGTTTGAAGAAACGAATGAGAGAGACTGATTAAGACAAAAATTAAAAGAGAATGTGGGAGAAAGAGCGCGCGAAAGAAAGAGAGTGAGAGAAATAGAGGAAGCGAGAGAAAGCGAGCAGCGGAAGGAGAGGGAGGGAAAGAGAGAGAGAGAGAGAGGAGAGAGAGAGAGGAGGAGAGAGATTGGAGGAGCTAGACAGGCAGATAACCCTCCGTTCTTTTATTCCCGGGTCGACAAATGAAACACATGCATGCGCCATGCATGTAATCGGATGACGGACAGCATTTGTCATGTTATTGCGCGTGAGGGTTCAACCGTGACTAGATCTCAGCAATAACAGCAACTGTCATCTGCTCCTCGCGATATCAGATGGAAATCTTGTCCACGCGCAAACCTAATTCTGTGTAGTGCTGCGCGCCATCATGCGGACGTACGCAGACGACGGCCATTCATTTAAATTGGTTTGATTTCATCAGACATTTCGTCATTTTGACAACGCAAAAATGTTCCATCTAGAAGCCACGAGGCTTACGTGCAATGCCAGGAGGTGCTAGCTGGCAAAACGATTACTCTAGCAGCTAGAGGGCGGTAGCTTATCTCCATCGCACAGAGCTGACCTCTAGCGGATGAATGAGTGTATTCAGATCGTATGTAATGCTGCTTTCTTGCGTGAGCGTGTGTGTGTTATGGGCGTGCATACATGCATGCATGCGTGAGCGTGTGTGTGTGTTATGGGCGTGCATACATGCGTACGTACGCGTGCGTGTGTTTGTGCGTGCATACATGCGTGCGTGCGTGCGCGTCTGTGTGTCTGTGCGTGTGTGCGTGCGTGCGTGCCCCTCCCCCTCACTCACTCACTCACCTGTAACGCTTGTGGCTCGCTCGCGCTCCTGCTGTTGCTGCTGTCTGCAGCAGCTAACGGCGGCGTCGCAGCACGCCGCCCACTTGGCCGACTCGACGTCGCTAAGCGTCGCGTACACGCTCGCCGACGCGTTGCGCCAGTCCGGCACGTGTGCGACGCTCACCCACGAGCCGTTGACGATGCTGTGTTCGCACAGGCGGTCGGCGCGGTGCGGGCAGTGCGTCAGCTTGCCAGCGCTGTGCAGCGGCGGGAACGTGTATGTGTAGCACTGCACGCACGATAGTGCGACGAAGTCAGCGTACGGAAACAGACGCTCGTCGGCGACTCCGATCGTCGACACGTTATTCGTCCGCGTCGCCATCTCGTTGCGACACAGCGTAACGTCGTCGGCAACGGCGGCGTCGTCGGCTGCTGACGCTGGCTGCGGGAAAAAGCAGACGAGTGACGTGGGTGATGTGATGCCAGCAAGATGGACATGCTCTCATACGTGCGCGTGTTCTTCATAGACCTGGGGCTTGCTTGCGTCGTGTTTAATTATAATTAATATAATTATAATTATAATAATTATTATCCTCATGAATCACTAAATTAAAATTATATTAAAAGAATACAGTAGTTCAATCTAATTAGCTATTAAGTGTCGATCGGCGTTGTTTAGGCCGATGAATTCGGGTCTAATGCTGGAAATAACGATATGATACGTGGATACGGATGTATGGCGGCTCCACCCACAGAGCCGCAAACACAGCAGGTGCTGCTCGATAGATTACTCAATGTAACTATTAAACCGCAAGCGTTGAACCGTATCTGTAAACGATAAAGTGTATGTGAACGATACACGTACGCGCACAAATGATACAATGTTCATGAACGATACACATGTGCGCAGAAACGATTGGAAACCTTGGAAACCATTTTCAGTGGGATTAGTATAAATTGCGATAGGTGGCAGCACGAGCAACGGCCGCAGTCCCGGGGGGATTTGCTAGAACACGGGCGTCGAAGGAGGGTCACTTGATGTGGCTGCACTTGGGTTAGGATTAGGGTTAGGGACAGGGTTCGGGTTAGGGTTAGGGTTAGGGTTAGGGTTAGGGTTAGGGTTAGGGTTAGGGTTAGGATTAGAGTTAGGGTTAAGGAAATATGGTCATGTCTAGCACGGAAGTATGACTGTGGAATCTTTCTGTGGAAGATTTGGACTTTGAAGCATACGAAGTGACTAGTGCTGCCACGTAACGGCACCCTCCTTCGACGCCCGTGTTCTAGCAACACCCGTCCACAAAGGAATGTAACGTAATTGCAGCGGCATTGTCCTATATCTGGTTTAACGCTGTTTTGCTGCGCAAGAGAACAGCAAACGTTTCATATGTATATCGATAACTTGCGTAACCTGAGTCGCTATGCGTACGCATGAGTCGTTATCAGAGGCCACGTGACCCTTTGTGACCAATGAGCTCATGTCTACACGCAAAGCGTCGAGTTGCGCGCCTAGATCTATTTTACTCGAAGAAAATTCGTATAATTTTATGTCAAATATTTAGAATGCATGTGACATAGTGACAATGCAAACTAAAGGAAGTAGCGGAGCTTTTCAATAGCGAGAAACGCGACAGATGACGGATCGGACGGAACGTGCTCGGAATGTTTAGGTGTAATCAAACAAGGATGAGTGAGATATACTTCCTCGCGATGTTCTTGAAATGCACACCACGACCACGAATTCTCCAGCAAATTCAATATCTCATCGCATATTAAAAGAATGCGCAGCGCACACAAAATTGCATTACTACTGATTCACCAACGTAGCCTATATAAAAATTATTTCGACGCTAGAATTATTTGATGTCATTGAACTTAACAATGAATCGATGCTCACGAACTGTGTGACGCTCTGTGATATTGCGACCCAGCTCAATGCACGATGAATGACAAATACGCTATTTGATGGAAGACGAAAGAAGGAATATTTTTAATAGGTTCTTGTCTGTGAGGCATTGCCATATAACTAACCACACTAACGAGGGGTTAAAATCGCGTGCGGAATAGCTTAGTAGAGAGGCGGTAGTGCGGTCAGATATCACACGAACTCATGTAATGTCCGCATTTATATAGCGCGGATCGTTTAAACTGAAAGCCAACCCTCATCATCTCTCTCCTCTCTACTCTCCCCTTACTGCCTGAGGCTGCCTCCTTCTTGTTTTATTTCTTTACATATCTCTCTCTCGCTGTCTGTTTCTTTGTGTCTGGCCTTTAAACAAATACATACACGTACGCACGAACGCGGACACGCACATATGCATGCACACGCAAGCAGGCACACACGCACACTATGTTTCTTTATTTCTATCTCTTTCTTTTTCTGTCTATTTGCTTTCATTCTCGTTTTCGCCCGCGCGCGCTCTCTCTCTCTCCCTCTCTCTGCACGCTCCGCTCGCGCGCGCGCATGCTGCGCGCGTGCCTGCGTGCATGCGTGCCGCGCCCGCACATGCGCCGCCGCGCGCGCCGCGCGCTTGTGTGTGTGCTGTTGTGTGTGTGCTATGTGTGTGTGTATGCTGTGTGTGCTGTGTGCTGCTATGGTTGATGTGTCGTGGGGGGAGGGTGTGCGTGCGCGCGTGTGTGTGTGTGTGCGTGCGCGCGCGTGTGTGCGCGCGTGTGTGTGTGTGCATGTGTGTATTTACGCGTGCGTGTGTGTCCGCGTACGTATGCGTGTGGGTGTGGGTGTGAGAGAGAATGAGTAGGCTATATGAGCACACGTGCCGCCTGTAAAATCTCATTTCCACGCGCGAGAGGAATATCTGCTCCAACCGCAAAACGTGAGAAGGCAATTATCAACATGATCCATCGTTGGCGACAAAGAGAGCTGAAGGTCTATTAACGAGCACTAAATGGGCTTCTACCGTGACCGCTGTATTACGTCTCTGCTCAGAAATGAAATCGCAGTGCAGCTGAAGTGTTCATTGCTGCTACTGCTGCTGTAGGGATTATCCTATAGCGCGCCTGTCTATCCCACGCTTTCACTACCGATGTGTGTGTGTGTGTGTGTGTGTGTGTGTGTGTGTGTGTGTGTGTGTGTGTG
>NW_014578384.1:80652-80862 GCF_000485595.1 Priapulus caudatus
TCTCTCTCTCTCTCTCTCTCTCTCTCTCTCTCTCTCTCTCTCTCTCTCTCTCTCTCTCTCTCTCAATCTCAATCTCTCTCTGCCGCTCTATGTTATATATATGTATACTTTTGTCTCTATGCCCCCCTCTCTCTTTCCACATTCCCTTGCTATCAATATGTATATGCCCCACAGTTTCTCTTTCGCTCTCTTTCTCCCCCCGTCTCTCTC
>NW_014578384.1:80900-81476 GCF_000485595.1 Priapulus caudatus
TCTCTCTTCCTCCCTCCTCTCTCTCTACGTCTCTAGTATCTCTCTCTCTCTCTCTCTCTCTCTCTCTCTCTTCTCTCTCTCTCTCTCTCCTCTCTCTTTCTTTCTTTTTTTCTCTTTTTTTTTCTCTTTCTCCATGTCAGTATTGCCTTTATTTTTCACTGTAATCTCACGCATCGTATCAGACGCGCACATGCGCCGTGCTTCCCCCACAGATCAGCCGCTCACCAAAATAATCGCCCTCAGCTACGGACAAAATTGCTCCCTCGCCACCACCCAGACTGCCGACAACGACGTCGAATCCCAAGTCCGACGCGTTTACATCGCCATAAAAAAGTTTCCGGCACGTGTCGGCGTCTGCGCGGACAATGGCGGCTGCATTCTTTCGTTGCGAGCAAGTGCGCATACGCCCCGCGTGCTCCATCGCCTGCGAGCTCAAGAGAGCAGGCATTCGCTGCTCGCGCGCAACCTAATAGTACAGCGATTTGCATTTATATAGTTATGTAATACGTTGGACGCGTCCCCGCACGCCTCCAGCATGCATATATATATATATATATATATATATATATATATATA
>NW_014578385.1:0-22982 GCF_000485595.1 Priapulus caudatus
TCTTAATTTTCGTACTCTCCGATCAGAAGGGGGTCATGGCCTCCATTGTGCCCCCCCCTTAGCTACGCCTATTCCTCATTCAAGCACTGACGAATATTGGAAGTAGTTTGATTTGTGTTGTTAGCAGTACCATGCAATGTTGGTTTATCCGTCATAGAACTGTTCAAGTTCCTCCTACTAAAAGTTAAAAGTTAATTCCTTTTTTGAAAAAGTCGAGGGCAATATTGAAATGAAATCGAAATAAAGATCTACCGAAAAACAGGTAGATGATTGTTGGAACTGCACCTGAAATAAACGATGCATTTATTTAAATTACCAAAAGATTTACGATCGTTTAGAATACACATTAATGAGCGTTAAAGATCAATTTAACCATTTTGTTCGTTATTAAAAATGTATTTTTGCTTTCCTTCTGAATGAAAAGTCTAAAAACCATATGAAATTTGATTTCAAATAAAAACAAAGGTAGCTGCCAAAATAGCCGCTCTATTTAAAATAAAAAAGGAAATTTACCATGAAAAGAATTGTTTTTGCCTCCCCTGATAGAGAACAGTTACTTAAAATAGTGTTTGAAATCGGATTTGAGAGAATGAAAAACCGACGGTTTCTGGCCAAAATGGCCGTCTATAAGTTCGAATATATCAAGTTATTCACAAGCATTTCCATTTCTTTTCTCGGTCAATAAGATTCAGAACATAAAATTCAATCAAAGCCACGCAACACAGCAAATCTGAGCAAAGAAAGAATTATCTCCTTTCTTTTAGTCATGTTTTGTCTGCTGCAGAAAATCTCAAAATCCAAAGTCAGTCTTCTCGTCGATTTTGCACAGAACATTTTGAGGATTTCGTTGACATAATGTCTTCACTAACTCCTGTTCAACGAAACAAAGGAGAATGAGAGCAGAGAATCGTGGCTGGTCATTGTAGACGAGTTTAGACTTGACAATGCTCATTTAGAGAATGTTCGTTCAGCAGATGCAGAAGTAACCAGGAATGTGGCCAGTCCTGTGAAGACGCGTGAGAGGCAAGGAAAAAAAAATTTTTGTTTTGTTTTGCCAAGTCACCAGGGGGCCTACGCCAGTGGTTGCTACGTTCTTTTTACGTTACGTTATATGTATTACGTAATCGCTAATGTTAGTAATCATTCTAGTGGAGGTGTCGTGAAGCGTATAGGGGTTGCCTAAAAGCAGACATATGACATGTCGAATCCCCAATAGGCGCGAGATATTCGTTTTCTCAATTAATATCGACATTGTAATTTCGACTTTCTACCGCTAGCAGCCGGCAAATTTTAGATGGTACTCGCGTCCCACTTCGATTACTCGATGGGAAAAGATGGGACCGGGTACCAGTCTACCGGAAATTGGTCAATTACCAGCATGCGCGCCACGTAGTGGAAGAATCCAGAACTACGAGTAGAAATGGCAATGCGTCCTCTTTCCTCAACGTAAGTTTTTATGCTGTCAGCTGTATTCTAACTCTTATAATTAGACAATTTATAGTTTTAATGAAATAGCTGTTACATTTATGACGCGTTTAAGTGCTAAACTTTGTATATAAAAATGAAGTATATAGGCCTAGGCTATGTAGTTGTAGTTGGAGTACTAGTAGACGTACGTAGTCAGTAGTATAAATACGAAATCTATTGGCAGTGGCTACGGGTACGAGCCGTATCTTAATGTCTGCGAGCTACGGGTACGGGAGTCCATTCGTTTTCATACTTAACGAGACAAAGATGGCGGCGTCGCGCCAGATTCTCGAAATAACGCCTTGGGAAATAAATTCACGTTGGAGAGTTTAGATGAGCTAGAACCCTAACCCTAACCCTAACCATAACCCTAAACCTAACCTAACCCTAATCCTAACCCTAACCCTAACCGCTAACGCCAAAAAGGGGCTTCAACGACCGACGGCTACCGTACCCGTAGCCACTGCGAATCTATTTACTACCACTACCAGTACCAGTACCAGTACCACGCATTGGCATTGCACCAAATTCTTAAGGGAGAGTTTACTCTAGGTTCTAGGGTATTTTTCAGCTATTTAGGTTATATTACGCTATATAAAAGTTTCATGTTCAATGCACCATTACAGGGTGAAAAACTGATAATTGAGGCAACTGGTCCAGCAGGACCAGTGCTCCTGAGAAGCGCACTGGTCCTGGTCAGTAAGGCACTGGTCCAGGATTTCTGTCAGAGCAAAGTGAATGACTCGGATGTGGGGACGTTTTTATAGAGGGGATGGTGCAATTTGGTGATGTGCATTCTAAGGTATTCTTAAACATTATATTTTTTACACGTTTCGTAGCAACTGATGCGTAGTAAATGAACAAGTCCGCAAGTCGATTTCAAAGATCAGCGGTTTTCTGAAGACCTGGCCATTATCCTATTATCATCAAAATTATCATATTTTATTAGCGCGATCGCTGATTCAGTGATTGGTCGGGGATGCCCAGTATTATCGATTTAGCAGAAGTTTAACAGCATGACCTAGAAAATCGAACACAACAAACATGGAGAGTTTGTGTACTTCGCATGGCTTTAGGCTTCGGAATTTGACTATTTTGAAGTATATATTGATTAAATTTACCATTATTGTCATTAGAATAATGTAGAAGGTTAGTAGAAAATAACAAATAATAGTTTGGTAAATTTTTAATTTCTTGTGGCGGCAGCCTAAAAATTACTTTTTTACGAAGCTCTTTTTTGATTTGTATGAAAAAAAGAGCTCGTAATATTTTTTACGGGAGCCTATTTTAGGCTTGGCCAGCGCTACTTTTTCATAGCATGATTGTTGTTAAAATTTTCATAATTTTGATGCACTGACTCTAAATATATTCATCAGCATTCAGCACTCAGCACCAGTATTACCCAACGAGGCTGTGTGATTAACGTCAATATACTAACCTAGCAATACCGTTTCTTGAGCTACACCAGTATGAGACTATCAGTGTTAAGAAATCGTCAACAGATTACATTCGATCACTTTTTTTTATCTCATTTCACTCGACTAAGAAACCAATCACATTCTTATTCTATTTCATTCACACAGACAGATATGCACTACAGCAGTACACATAGTCAGGTAACATGACAAAGACAGGAAATCAAGAATTATAATCATGGTAATGATGGTATGGTTATTTTCAAGTTTCTTTTTTTTACTTCATTTCCTTCATCTTTCACTTTCTTTTTAACAATCGATTGAGCAAGTTCAGAACTTCAGAGCGTGTTTTTAGTTACTTTGAGTATGTTAAAAAAAACTTGTACTGGAATCTCTAGGAATGCCGGGAGCTTCTGGGCAAGGTTTTACTTTCGTTTTCTCCTCCCCATTCCACGGTACCCCCATGCACAGATCAATGCTGCCGCAGCATGCCGCAAAGTTACAGTGCCTAGACTCTAGAATACTACTTCTAGAATATTGCTTCTAGATATCTAACTGAATAAAAATAGTCCACTTTCTAGCGTTAAGGAAAGGACGAATTCAGTTAACAGCTTGATTACGTGCGTGTCAGGTGTCACTGGCGTGCCCCTCACTCCCATGATAACCCTGCGATATAAAAACTTATTGTTAATGTGGTCATGAAAGCTCTGGGCTGCCGGCGATGTAGCAATCCATTTCTTAGACTGTCGCGAGTTTGTGTACGGTGTGCGAATCATGCGTTGATGCGTTGAGTGTGCGGCGATTATCTAGTCGCCCCGGCGGACCAGCTGACACGAGCAAGCAGTCGCCGCGTCAATTTTCTAATCGCCACTGGCGACTGGCGGGCCGCTAGTTTCTCACGCTGCCATTAGAAATATTTAAAAAAAATGTTTTAAAACAACGACTACAGTTCATTACAAACGACGGTGGCGCACTCAATGCGTACGATCTGATACGAGTTGCGCAAAACCACTTTCCAGCCAAGGGCTACAGACGTACTGAGGGTGTTTCATATTTATTCATTTAAAAGCAAAAGGATTGAATATCTTATAAACGACATATAGTTCTTATAATATGGTTAAATTTGCCCTTAAAATGAATATCGTTCGGTTAAATACCATTTAGGTATAAATATAATTGCACTTTTGTGATTAGCCTTCGCCGTCTGTAACGTGCAAAATAAATTGTCAAATACGCAACTTTTTCGGGGTGGCAGCACGGTCGCGGGTGTCATGGCGCCGTTCAATTTCGTAGCGTTGATGTGTAATTAATTATAACAATTAAATTAGGTATGCTGGTAACAAATACATGTGGGTATAGATGATTTGTTATACAGTAAGTACCAATGTATGGCAGTAAAATCCTAGAGGCTACTGTCCCTTTAATGTTTCTATACTCTCTCTTGGTGACAACTCCTGCCGCTACGCGGTTACGCGGTGCACTACTTTATGCAGCAGCGCGCATTGATACAGCTAGTTGCTAAGGGATGTGACGTGCGCCGCTCTTTTTCGCCATTGTGGCTCACAGGCACTTGAAGCGTTTCAATAAAATATAATGCCAACTAAATACGAAATCTATTTACTACCAAATTCTTAATGTTTCTATACTCTCTCTTGGTGACAACTCCTGCCGCTACGCGGTTACGCGGTGCACTACTTTATGCAGCAGCGCATTGATACCAGCTAGTTGCTAAGGGATGTGACGTGCGCGCTCTTTTTCGCCATTGTGGCTCACAGGCACTTGAAGCGTTTCAATAAAATATAATGCTAACTAAATACGAAATCTATTTACTACCAAATTCTTAATGTTTCTATACTCTCTTTTACCTATTATTGCCGACAGTTTCCTGTAAATTCCGTCCAAATCCTACGTCCAACCATACGCTGCCGGCGCCATTGCTTTCGCGGCGCGACTGTTGCACGCTTACACTAATATATATAGTGTACTACTATATATAATATATATGGATATGGATTTGGACGGAATTTACAGGAAACTGTCTGAGGAAATCGTGAAAAGGACTCAGGATGACAAATTTGGGGGGGTCAAGGGTCAAAGGTCAAGACGTGTAAACGGAGGGGGAATATTTCCCCCTTAACTTAAGGCATAGGAGGAAATACGGAATTGCGGCACAAATCATAACGGCTCGACCTATGCTCTTAATATTTGGTGTACAGTGTGATGGGCAGGAAACCCATCACCAGTGCGAAATTGGAGGTCACAGGTCAAAGGGCAGTGGGGGAAAGGTCAGATATCAGACATTTTCTGAGGACATGGCCTAATGGACAGAGTGGGAAACTTTTTTGTTTCAGCGCTGACCTACCATTTTTATCACTATTGAAAGGACCATGAAATGTGCTTTCCACTGACGTGCGAAGAGTAAGTGTCTGATAACCTTTTGACCCTCAAGAAGAGGGTTAAACATGGATTCCTGAACTACCTCAATGATGTCACAGTGTTCTCATATTCATGGCACATCCATAATCTAGAAAGCAGGAGTTTCAGGCACGCGATTTGTATCAACCAATGGGATTTGGGAGGTATGCAGAATGCAGAAGGTTGCTGAAATGATGTGTACGCAACTGCGTATCTGCATATCTGCACCTAACAAAGGTGTCACTATGCACGACTTAAATGTTACGTTTATAACCGTTGCAACAGACCTCAGATGAGCCCAGACGCTTTGCGGCTCTTGTTTACTCTCTATTGCCTATTATTACTGATGATTTCCTGTAAATGCCATTCAAATGCTCCTCTGCAACACAAGTACACCGCACGCATGCCGCTGCGCACAATCAACAAAAATATAGAGCAGGGACCAAAAAATTCGCTTGACGCTTGCTTTATTTTGAAAATGCACATTGCCATTTTCTCATTGAATTAGTACGACTACTAAGGCGGCGAGTGGTTGACCCGCGTAAGTATGATTCTATTGTTGGTAATATGATTTGATTTTGTTATCCAGGTAATTGGATCTCATGGCAGAAGTGAATAAAAATTTGATGCAAGGTCTGATAAAGCTCTGTCACCGCCTTGGCTTCTTCTATCCAGTGGAAAGCAACGGCAAATTTTCATCATGTTACAGATACGGACCATTTGGGGCAGAATTTCGAAGAAACATACTGCACGAATGGTAGGTATTTGTTTGTAATGATTGATTGATATTATTCTTGTAAGTATATGATTTGTTTTAGTGGGTTGATGCTTTTTTATGAGACCCCATATCTAGTGTTGGATGTTTAGCAAGTAATAACGTTCTAACTCTAAGTTGTTTTATCACCAAATAAAAACCTATGCAGACACCTCCCTACCTAAGGCAGACACCTCCCTACTTGAGACTGAACTCTTGGCATTCAAGGACATTTTCATGAGAGAGGCAGAAGGGAGGAGTATCATCATTTTAAAACTGGGGTAGCTTCAAAGACAATATTGGGACTGCGATTGACAGACACGTACCAAAAAAAATCATAAAGGCAAGCAACAACATTCCATACATCACCAGAAAAATTAAGAGCATGATGGGAAAAAAGGAAATGGAGATGGAGCAAAGCAAAGAAAACTAAGTCAGACACTGATAGTGATAAGGAACTCTATGAAGAGACTCAACGAGAAATCAAGGATGAACTACGATCAGAATATAATAAATACCTAGAGAGACAGACCTACATCTCTTCTCTGGGGAAAGTGCAGAGACGAGCAGCACGCTTCGTAACGGGAAATTACCAGCTAACTGAGAGTGTCACACAAATGATCGCAGACCTACAATGGCCCTCCTAAGAAGAGCGCAGGTTCGTTAACCGGCAGGCCCTATTCTGGAAAATAATTAACGGACAGGCAACAGTCGACATTCCATCCTTCCTCACTAAAAGCACCAGCATATGCCACAGCACACACCGGCTCACATACAACAACATCAGAACCCGGACAGATGGGTACAGGTACAGCTTCTTTCCTAGAACCATCAGAAGCTGGAACTTGCTACCGGAGCAGCACACAGCATTTCACCGGGCTTCTGGCAAAACATTGAGTCAGGCAGTATCGTTGTCAAGCCACCCCGAGGAAGCGAAACACATCTTCGGCTGGGCAACTACAACAGCTCTCAACAGCCCATTGCCGTATGCTAGTTGCACTCAGAAATGAGTGCCTGGCCCAGAGAAGCCTCGATCTCTGGAACACATTACTGTCTACATGTAAAATTGTTCGATTCTAATCTTTCACATGCACCTGGAGCTGTGCACTCCCTGGACGTTATTCCTCACGGACTGTACAGTATAAAAGTAGAAGTAGAAGTCTGATGTTAAATTTTGTATGGGGGATAAATTTCCATAACCCGAGTCGTCACCTTACATACAGGTGGACTGCAGTGTCATTGGGCAAAACAGACATATATGCAGTGGAGGACCTCTATTTGGAAGAGCCAGTGGAGCAGGATGGAAGTCGGTGCCACGTGACAAGTGACTTTCACACCGATCGTTCATCCCGCAAGTATAACTTTTTCCTAATGTTTGTTTTATTGCTTGCCAATGCTTGGTGTTAATACTATTTTTAGCTCACCTTGACATCGTTAAGCTGAGCTATAGAGCTCCGAAGTGATGACGTCACGGTGGCATGACAACGAACCCACTGGTTCTAACAATCATATGCTCTGGTAACATTAACTTGCGTGAAAATGGTGTCGTGTTTT
This sequence comes from Priapulus caudatus, assembly GCF_000485595.1. Lineage (NCBI taxonomy): Eukaryota > Metazoa > Priapulida > Priapulimorpha > Priapulimorphida > Priapulidae > Priapulus > Priapulus caudatus. The sequence continues at coordinate 7,606 of NW_014578385.1, forward strand.
GTACCCGATTGTAACCATCATTCTGAAGTCATTATTGCAGTTTTTATAGATTCCAAAGGATGGAAGTGAAAAGCAACAAGAAAACGAAAAAAAATAAAAATAAAAAAAATGAAATTAATTAATTAAATATTGTAAGATCGACTTGCTACCGATGCTTTACCGCTGTCTGCAGCGCACACACTCGTGTTTTACGTACGCACACATTTTTACGCAGTTAATGTATGGAGCCAGTGGTTGTTTAGAACCAGTGGGTTCGTTGTCATGCTACCACAGTGACGTCACACTTCGGTACTCTATTGCCATGGTCGTCGTCCGTCGTGCGTCCGTTCGTCCGTCCGTCAACATTTAGCTACGGTCAACGATAACTCAGAAACGTTTGACCCACATGTTTGAAATCGGGTATAGTTGTTACTGCTATGCTCCCATATTGAACGTCCTATTGTAATGAAGCGAAGTCATTACGATATTTACATTACGATTACAATGCCGCAGGACAGTCACGGGTCTTGGCCACGTCTACTTCAAGGCTAGATTACGCAGATAAGCAAACCCTTTCTAACTATGGCACCGTGTCGCCAAGCTGGAGTCGTAAAGAACAGATTAACGATGATCATTAGTCCAAGCGAGGGACGTAGAACTGCATAGAACAAAGAGCCCCTCTTGTTGAGAAATGGCGACAGTGGTCAAGATGACCACTGGTCTAGACATCATTAACCTACACTAAAAATCCGTGGCACTACTAAAGTCACGTGACAAATCCAGACTCGCATAAATATAGCCACTTTTGAACAGAAAGTAAGAACCACCCAGTCAATCTGTGAGTATGTTATTGTTAGTGTCAAGCGCTTGGTCAGCGCATGACAGTTTTTGTATGTATATATATGTTTCATAGTTTAGGTCTTACCATATTCGTGTTACAGTATGCATCTTAAAACATGTCTCAAAATCCTTTTAAGACTGGTACTTGTATGTGCGTGTGTAAACTCTCTTTAGGATCTTGCATTCCATATGTAACTAATAACTTGTCTCTGTAATTTTTTGTGTAACAATTAAATAGACATTTGTTTGTACGCTATACCTCGCAGCCCTCGACACTAACGGTTGTCCGATTGCCCGGGCAAATGAAAGTCTATGTCGACAAGTTATTCTCTTGCCTAGTTGCTCGATCGACAACTGAAAAGTTCTAGTTGTTTAATATTCTTAACATCCTCTGAGCCAGGGCGCTATCGCACCACATTCTCACTTCAAACGTTTTCAAAGGTCCCTGAAAAAAGCAGCCCGAGACACCCACTGTTACCATTACAGATTTATTCAGAGCGGCAGCGCGTACCTCCCTGGCTGGGGCGGCATTGATTTATGTACTGCGGTGGGGGTACGATTGTTTATAAGTCGGTTGGGGCATATTCATTACTGAATATGTAGGGGGTGGGCATCGCTGGATGAGAGGATGACAGCAAAACTCTTTCCTGTGATTGAGGAAAAAGCTGCCAATCGGTAATGACAACACAATTGGCGTGCCAGCATGCAAACATAAACGTGTTGAATTTCATTACAATTTTAGCATGTACTGTATTTACTCGTGTAAAGTATAATTCATGTAATATATTAAGTCTCACCCATATTTTGCATTGAAAAATTGGTACAAACATTGGTACATTAACAAGATTTCTTAGCCTCGTCTATAAGTCACACCCCCTGATTTTTTTTAATGAAGTTGTGTACAAAAAGCGGCGCGTTTATACACAAGTAAATACGGTATATATATACTGTAACTGTGTAATACACACGCACGCACGCATGCAAACGCGTGTGCACATGCCTAGGTATGTGCGAGCCTATATGCACGCAGGGAATACTGGCAAAAATGTCAGGAGTGTATAATAATTTATATATATATATATATATATATATATTATATATATACATGCTATCTATATATGTAATATATGTATCTATTTATATATCTATTTATATAATATAGATCTCTATATTATACACTCCTGATAATATGATATGCACTGAACCAAAAGAGGACATTAACGGCTCGTACATTGCACAAAATAAATTTTGACAAGTAAAACCAAAATTCGGACAAGTAAAATTGCTTCTTGTTGCCCGACAGGACAACCAGATCTGAAAATAAGCGTCGAGGCCTGCCTCGTGTCTGTCTACTTTGTGATTACCTCAGGGTCATAATTACCCCGCACCATAGCAGAACCTGGGAACAACATCACATGGTATACACTATACGTCACGGAGCCTCACACACACGAGAGTACACATATATGACAAAACCAATTCATTACACTATTTTTGAGCACGCCAGTCGACGTACTTTCGAGCCACGGCAATTTTTTGGCAAAATGGAATTGCCATTAGTCAGTTCAGGTTCAACGGATTTTGCTCATTTTTGGTATGTGAATGAATAGTAGCTAGGGTTTGATATTTAAAAAAAATTATGCAAATTAGGTAGGTTTTGGCAATTATATAACATATTATATAGACACGCAGATAACAAACAGTCCTGTGTGTCACACTCGTCTGGTTCGTTTTACCAGATTTCATTGACAATATCTTTAATGCAAAATTGGTATTTCGCTCACACCCTGCCGATAAAACGTCTATATTAGAGTAAAGTTTTACAAAAAACATGTCGGAACGCAGCATAACCTATTTTATTTCGAACGCCATCGCTAAGAAACATCAAAGCGGTATAGCGCCATCTACCATCACAAATTGTGATTCATTTTGGTTATTAAATTATTATTGCGATATACAGATGGCAACCGTGTGCTACCACCTAGAAAAACTGCGTACGAAGTAAACACTTCCATGCAATCAATTAACCTTTGACAAAAGTTGTGTTATGGGCAGGGAAACACCATTGTCACGTGGTATATAGCAGCTACGTGGAATAAGCATATCCTCTCAATCTTACACGTTACACATCGGGAGCTCCTCTTTTAGGCAGTGGCTAAATATTATAAAAACATTAAATGGCGATCATTTAGGTGTAACGCCATCACTCGACCACATCTCAGACTTTCACATCTCAAACATTTATTTTCACATAAAAAATTACAAATAATTATCAAGAGTATATAATGGGAGTTCTCCCATATATACTCTTCGTTTCTATAATGTATGTCGATGGTTGTTCAATTAAAACTGACTTCTTCTCACTCACTCATTTGTGTCCTTTTTTGTGGTGGGCTACAGTGTCATTGACACTTTCATTTGAAGTACAACATGGGAATTAGAATCAGGAGTGCAAATAAATTTAACAGCGATAAAATTACCGTACGTCAGCAGAGCTAATAACCTTATTTTTGCTATTTGAATTATATTTTACTGAACACTGTGAATATGTAAATTATAAATAAATAATAAAAATAATCTACTTAAGTCCATGTATTTGTTGTGTTTTAAAGATATGTTAGTATTTGTGTCAGAGTTGTTGTGTACTTGTATCCAGATATTTCTAACCCATCCATTAAAACACAACAGGTCAATTGTGCCACTACCTTCCCACACTGTCCCTTGTCGGTGGCCGTCTGCCATTTGGAATTGCTCAGTGTTGGACCCATCGCCACGGTAATGAAGTGATGGCAGCGGGCAGGAACAAGTTTTTTCAAAAGTACGATATCAACGCATACCCCATCGGGTGAATACGAGCAGTGTAATATATTCGAGATGTTGTGAATAGCATTGGCTGGGATGGCAAATGACATATATTTATCGTCAAGTTCCGAGCATTATTGCTTAGAGGCTAGCCAAGGGCGTTTGTGTTGCATACTGTGATGAAATGAATACAGGTCTCTCAATACAGTCAAAATTAATCTGCTGTTGTAAATACATAGGTGATTCCCAGGGAATTGCTAACTGATTCGTAGGCATTTAACTCTTCTGTAAGGCCTTTACATTTGAACATGTTGTACATCATGCGAGTGTCACTTTTCAGCAGCGGAGTAAGCCAACAGTTGCTGTTGCAGTACTTTTCTGGAGCTGGTGAGGTGACCGACGTATTCACGCGCTGGCAACGCCGGCGCATGTTGTGGTACAGAAAGGTGCATATGTTATTATGGCAACATGTTAAATATTTGTTGTTGTGGCATGTTGTACTTTTATCGTGACACACAACACTGCCTTGCGCATTGATGCACAACTTCTGTTACACATCGTTTCTCTTTTCCAAAATTGAACCATAATGATTATCTATTTCACTGCACGCTATAACTATTTGGTGGTGTTTGACTCTGTTATTACTGTGGATTTGGGCACTTCCCGGCCAGTACCCGTTTTCTCCCTCTCTTGTCTGATGTCATCACACGTGGGTAGGAAGCCTGACTTTACTTTTCTACTTTAGTTTGCTGGGACACCTTCTAACTTTACCCTGTCGGAGGTGCAGCAGTCAGAAAGCAAGGTCACCGATGTTACTATAAGCTTTCGGATTCCGTGGGAGGGGCAGGAGGCAGAGGAGGCAATTGAGGTAATCTCAGCCCGTGGCGATGCAGATTTAAAGGCCCTCGAATTGAGGAGTGGACAGAGCTGCCAGGTAGTGTGTGATTGGTCAGCTGCACATTCTCTAATTCATCTGAGAGTTTTATATCTGTAATTGTTGGTTCCTGATTTGGGTTTGGGTGGATTATTAATATAAATTTGTGATGCTGGGTATTTTAGGGCAAAGATGGCCGCCGATCTGTGTTGCCTCACCTGGTTGAGTGCTCCAGCAGTTTGGAACGTGTCATGCTTGCGTACTTGGTCGACGCTTACCATCTGAAAGAACGCACAGACACAAAGGGGTGCATTTCATCAAAGGAGGTAAGCCTTGTGCTTGATAACACACTGCCATTTACTTCATGCCGGTGAAACTTAAACCCTGCCTTGTTCACCTGTTGATTCCCCGCACTTGTCTGTACTCATTACACAAGGTTGGTTACCTGTGCTGCTCCAGGTGCTACGGCTGCATCCACGCTTGGCTCCGTACAAGGTGGCCATCGTCACGGGTGCCGGACAGGAGTTGCGAGATCTCACAGACTATCTGGCTGTGGAGTTTGCTAACGCTCGCCTGCGCATGTGGTACATTCAGGGCACGGCGACAGTGGGCTCTCATGAGAGCCAGTACACGCGGTGAGTCGTGGTCGCAGATGCTAGGTTGCATTTGTTGCACACGGTTCACAGACATTGCTGTGCATCGCAGCAGAAAATGTACGTGCGTGGCAATTGAATCTTCATAAACGTATTACGGAACATATGCATGACGTGACACGATCTCAGCCATCCAGTTAGCACGGCCATTGGGTCCTCCGCTCACTTTCGGATTGTAAGTTTAAAGGCAGCCAGCAATAATATTGGTCCTCACCCCCTGCTGTTATGTAACCATATAAATACGAAAAATAGGAATGAAGACTGGAAATACCCTGTCAGTAATACGTAATGGGGCAGTGGTGGGTCAACAGCTGCATGTAATGTGTATTTATTTCTCTAGTTAGCGACTTACATGCGTTTCACTGTTTGTTGTTGTTTTTGTGAGATCATGATTTCATGTTGTTAACTATAGGTTTGATGAGATGGGAATTCCATACAGCATCTCTGTGAATGAGAACACAGTGAAGACTGGTGTGTGCCTTCTCAGAAACAGAGACACAACACTGAAGGTGATTTTTAAAGATTTTGTTTCTGGAATATTCGCTGCCTTTCTAGACGGGTACAGTCAAACCTGTATATAAGGGTGATCATCATCATCATCATCAATTAAGGCTAAACCCAAATGTATTCTTGATAGACAGGTGTGCATTTTGTAGAGGTGGTTTCACTGTATAATTGCAAATAAAGGAGAATGCTAAACGTGTGCTTCGTAATCAGATGTCTGTCTATTATATATTCCTACAGTCACCAAACCAGGTTTTAGTGTGTTAGGGTCATCATCATGTGTGTTGTTGCCATCATCATTGATTTTGAGCTATCTTCTTTGTAAGGCATTGGCACAGAATATGGAATTGGTGGGAAATCTTAAAATTGTAATTGATCAAAATAGCACTAGTTTATTATTGAAGGTTTTTTGTGTCATCTTAGAACTCTAGTTTATTATATCGCATGTTTATTTTCAGCAACAAGTTCACATCACAGAACTCGTCAAGTATGTTGCGAAACTCGTGCAAGCCTACTAAGAATAATAGGAATGCAGCCACAGCTTCCCACGTCCCTGAAATGATCATGCAGTGTCTTAGAATAATGTCATGAATTTTATTTCACAGTTAACCATAAGTTATTTATATTTTAAGAAGCATCCATATATATTGACCTGTTTGATGGCATGTTGTCTAAGCCTTTGACCTACTGCCCTAAGCCAAAGGAACTGCTTTTTTCGCAATCTAGACCGTTGTTAACTGGTCGATGTACTTGGGTTCATCTAAAAATAGAAATACACTTAATGCTCACAGTGTGATTAACTTGCGATACCATTCTGAACCTTTGCGAATTATGTAAATACGTCTTATGGATACCATGATCAGTTTTGAAATGGTGGGTAAATTCCAATCATGTTCTACGTCATGCTACGAACAGATCAGGCAATTCCATGCTTTGATATAGATGTGTAGCTATCAGTCAGCCCAGATAGTGTTTGTAATATATCTGAGTAGGCATTATCGTAGTTTTTACTGCTTTAGTGTAACACTGGCTGGGCATGATTGTTATCAGATTTGCACATTTCTATTGAAGACTGCTTCTATGTGTTTATTCTGGTCATATTGTAGTGTTGATGCTTTACAAATAAATCAAAAATGTTGTGTATGTTACACTTTATTCTTTTGTATTGAGTATGAATTCTAAAAACCCATCACAGCGTTACGTTTTGCTTAGTTCACACGGTCTGCATGTTTTTGCATAGATATATGTGCTTGCATATATCTATGGTGTTTGTTAGCTCTTTGTAGTTTCTTGCTTTTTTTGGACCTTGTTTTTTACCATCCTTTGTTTATACAAATCCAGTGCGGATAAAATTGAAGCGTTTGCCAGCAGCTGTGTCGTGCTTTCTCTGAACTTTTCTCTAAGAAGAATTTCTTATAGTGATTTAATGGTAATAATTATAAACCTAATGTCTGTTTTATGTACCAGCGGCATTAGAAGTGGATTTGAGAAATGTTGCGATCGTGTTAAAGCTTTAGATTCATATGTATATAGATGATGAACTTATCATCTAAGTTCGATCACTAGGAAGGCCTTTAACGAAACGCACGCACGGACGCCCGTACGCATGCGCACACGCCCGCACGCACGTGCACTCATATTATCAGGGATAGATAATGACAAATTTGTTATTATCTACCCATATATATAGTGATTGCCAAATACAGTAGTATTTTGTTGAAATTGTACTTTTAAAATGGGTAAGAGACATTCGTCGCATTATCTTGACATGTAAAATATATCCTGATGTCGCACGTTAAACATTATAGGACAAAGTATTGACGGCTAACGTAATACTAATAAAATATAAATCACCCAATAGATAGCGATATGCGTACGTCCTACCTAATATTATATGCAGTTCTATGTTCAACAGTTATCAAATGAATGAAATGACATTTTGCTGAAATTGTTCGTAATGACTACATATTCACCCGTAGTTTGACATGAGCGTTCTCAATCAGAATCTCTCACTCTATATTGTCACAATTAAGTTGTTTAGTCGTACCAAATCTCCCTGTAGCATAGATGGAGACATAGACATAATATATATATATATTTACCAGTTGTTTGACACAAAATATCTGTATCTTAATATTGCCTTCATCTTGTAATCATTGCTGTCATCTCCTTATATTCATAAGATGACTAATCGCATCAAATTATCTTGTAGCATAGCAGAAAGACATGCCTTCCCGCAAGTCTAATTATTCGACAAATACAATAGAAATGGCCAATCCCGGCCGGGGCTCACTTTTAAAATTTCAAGGGGCCCAGTTTGGGGATAATTATTATTTATTTATTTTGAAGTATATATTATCCAATAGATGGCACGCATGTCTTGCGTATTACAGAGCCGTATATAGAGATATATAGCCGTCTTTATATACGGCTCTGGCGTAATAGATGTATTATCAGTTGAATGTAATAGTATTTTGGTGAAAATAGAGATTACATACCCACCAATAGGTCGACATTAAAGGCTTTTAACTGAATCTCTCACTGTAATAACCACAAGGTAATGTAAAAATCTGTTGTGTATTGCGTTTATATAATGTCAAGGTTTTGTAAGAAAAAAAGTAAGATGAAAGAATATATGAAACGTCGTAAGGTGTTTAAATACGTTTCCACAACAAAGGTATGCCTGCTCATTATAGTAGTAGATTCTTGCAGATATATAACCATGCACAGTCCAGCTACCGGTGAACTACGGAACCTCGATGCCTGCCGAGTATATAAAAATCTAGCTGAAAGATGCAATTACGAAAACAAATCTCTCATGTTTCGGCGCTTTTTCTCCTATAATTATTTTACCCTGCTCATGCATGTACCAGCATGCCATTCGATTATAATAACCAACACTCGAAATTTATGGCCTTTTTTATAGAGTCAAGGGGACTGAAAGGAGGGGGAGGACAGGCACACTCTGAAAGCAAGGAGCGTGTCGTATATAGAGACGGTAGTAAGGCTTCACTGCGTGTTACGGCATATGATATATAGCGCTACCAGTGTAGCCCCTTCTCCGTTCCCCTGTATGTATGTGCAGGGGCGCACCCAGACATTTTTTTATGGAACATAAAATTGCACTCAAATTTGTCAAAGTTGTTATTTTTACTGAAATCCTTCCGACCATCTGGCGTAATGACACTGTAGTCATTATTCTTATCACACGCATAATTCTGTAAGCCCAACTGAACGTTATGTTATTTTGTTTTAGTAAAAAGGTAATGTATTTTTTTATTCTGAAAATTTTTAGTACGCATTTGCGTACTTTGCGTATAGGTAGCTACGCGCCTGATATATGTATAGCTACACGACGAACCTTAACTCGAGTTAAGCGTCTACACGGGGCCTTAACTCGAGTTAAGGTAACTCGAGTTAGCGTTAACTCGAGTTAGCGTTAACCTTGCAGTCGATGCGAGGTAAGCTAACTGAGTTTACTTAAGCGTTACATCGAGTTACGGCGATTATGTGCGTCTACACGAACACAGACCGATAAGCGATTATTACCGGTTTTTATGGGCATGGCGTGCGTGCGTGTGTATGTAACGTGCGTGCGTCGTGTGTGCGTGGCGTGTGCATGTTATAAGTGTGTGGTTGCGTGCGTATGTGTATGTAAGTACAGTGCGTTCGTGCGTGCGTTGTACCGTAAGCGTGCGTGCATGCGTGAGTGGTACTGTGCGTGAATGTGTGGGCGTTCATGTGGCACGTACACGTGGCGTGCGTGCGTGCGTGTGACACGTACACGGTGCGTGCATGCGTGAGTGCGTAACATGTGTGTGGCATGTGTGCGTGCGTGCCGTGCGCGTGTGCGTGCGTGTGCACGTACACGTGCGTGCGTGCGTGGTGTCGCACGTACCGTGCGTGGCATGCCGTGGGCGTGTATGTGACGTCACGTGCGTGATTGCGTGCGTGCGTGCGTGTGAACACGTACATCGTGAGTGGCATGCGTTGCGTGCATGGCTGCTGTGCCGCGTACACGTGCGTGCCTCGTGTGCAACGTACCGTGCGCGTGGCATGAGTGTGTGGGGTGCGGGTGGTGGCAAGTACACGTGCGTGGCGTGCGCGCGTGTGGGGCAGGTAACGGTTCGTGCGTAGAAGTGCGTGATGTGCACGTAGGCGTGCGTGCTGACGTGTGCAGTACATGGTGCGTGGTGCGTGCGTGGCGTGCATGTGTGCAGCGTACACGTGGTGCAGAGTGTGTTGCGTGCGTGTGCAAGTACGCGTGCGTGCGTTAGCGTGTGTAACGTACATCGTACTAGTGCTGCGCCTATCGTGAGGTACTAGCTCGAGGTTAGCCGTCTCTACGCGGCTTAACTGAGATGCGTGCAACGATAACACGCACGCCGATGCACGCACGTGTACGTGCACCGCGCCGCACGTGTACGTGCACGCACGCCACGCGCCCGCACGCACGCCACATGCCGCACCATGTAGCGCACTCACGCTGGCACGCACGGTGTACGTGCACACGGCACGCACGCAGCACGGTGTACGTGCAACATGACGCCGCACACATGCAGCGACATGTACGTAGCTCCGCATGCGCACGTGTTACGTGTACACCACGCGAAGCACGTGTACGTAGCATACATACGCACGCACGCAACCGTATTCATCACCACGCACGCACACAAGCACCCGTTTAATACCACGCACGCACGCATGCATAATAATCGTAATAATCGCTATCGGGTGTGTCCGTGTAGACGCTACATATCGCTAATCGAGTTTGAACGCTTTATCGAGTTAGCTTAACTCGAGTTAACTTTCGTCGTGTAAACGAGGCTATGTTGTATGTAGGCGGATAGCGAAGGGCTATACGCGGTAGAGGCTGGTTAGGAATGATCGTGCTAGTGTGTGCAACATCCAAGCTACAGGAAGGAGGCCGGGGGTGCACTGCTGAGTACGATATTACGCTATTATATTAGAGCATTACAATCCGTTTATATATATATATATATATATATATATATATATAATATATATTATATATATAGTATATATATATATATATTATAATTATTATATATATATATTATAATATATATATATATATAATTTCTTTATATATGTATACTATCTATATATACGCGTGCAGCGTGTATCATCGACATTGTTTGCGCGCAATAGTGAAGAGATGTATTACAATCAACGCGTGTTATGCGAATTTGATAGGACTCATTGGCGATGGCATGGAATGCTAAACACACATGCACAGCACATTCACACAACCACAACAGGGCACCACACGACACCAACCCACTCCAACCACACACACACCAACACACACGAATCCACATACCCACCACACGACCAAAGATACTTATCTTCGTTGGTGTGTTGTGTGTGTGTGTTGTGTGTGTGGCGTGCGTGGTGCGTGAGTGGTGCGTGCGTCGCGTGCGTGGCGTGCGTGCGTGTTGTGTGTGTGTGTGTGTGTGTGTGGTGCGTGCGTGCGTGCGTGGCGTGTGTGTGTGTGTGTGTTTGCGGTCGCGGATGAGTGCGTGGTTGCGTGTGCTGTGTGTGGTGTGTGGTGTGTATGGGTGCGTGCGTGGGCGTGAGTGTGTGTGTGTGTGTTGCGTGCGTGGCGTGAGTGTTGTGTGTGTGTGTGTAGTGTGTGTGTGTGTGGTGTGTGTGTGTTGTGTAGTGTGTGTGTGTGAGTGTGTGTGTGGTGTGATAATGATGATAATAATTAGATATATACCAGGCAGATGCCGTTAAGCGGTAAATTATGTGTGTAAATGTGCAGCTTTTAACGATGTATAGCAAAATGTTGGCCACAATTAGGGATGCCTAGGCGCATCGGTCGATGACTGTGGAAATGTCAGAATGTTGCTTAAGACGCACGCAACGCACGCCGCGTGCACACGAACAAAAACACACACCCACGCATATATATTATATACTATTTATTATATATATATATATCTTGTAAGAGAGATGCAAACGCAGCGCACATACGTGTGGATGCTATGACATGAGTCTCGTGTGTGTACGAACTGTTGTAAGACAAAGCAACTCACTGTTTTACCATATCAAATAGATAGAATTAAATGTTTAATAGATTGATAGAACTCGCCTGCAAGTATCGCCAGCTCTTAGTGATGCTTTGATCCTAGTATGGGACGCCTCGACGATATGTTATTAATGATTTGTTATGTTGACCTCTCTCGAATCATTCGCTATAAGGGCGGACATATATAGTGGCGGTCGTATGCGATAATGCAAGCGAAAGAATCAATTTCGGTTTTATCGTGGCTATTCATGATACAAGAGATAATAATCGCTGGTATATACCTGTATAAATGTATACCTGGGTATACGGGTATTTATTAGCTGCTGATGCATAACAAGTAGGTAATAATACATGTATATATCTCTTTGATCATACAGGAGTGAATATAATAGACATTATTATAAAATGACTTATTATTATACTCTGTCATACTCGCAGGATGCGATGCTGATGATTGATGTCAGGCATGCCTTTGTATTGCGTATATGTATATGTGTGGGCGGCAAGTCAGCTGGTGGGAGAGGCGGAATTAATGTCGGGCGTCGCGTCCCGGCGTGTGTGGGTGCGGCGTTTGTGGCGCGAGTGTGGTGTCGTGTGTGTGTGTGTGTGTGTGTGTGTGTGCGGCGTGCGTGCGTGCGTCGTGCGTGCGGTGTGCGTGGTGCGCGCGACGTGTTGTGGTGTGCGTGTGCGTGTGCGCGCGCGCGCGTGTGTGTGTGTGTTGTGTGTGTGCGCGGCGGCGCGCGTGTTTTGTGTGTGTGTATATTGTGTGTGGTGTGTTGTGTGTGTGTGTGTGTGTGTGTGTGTGTGTGTGGGTGTGTGTGTGTGTGTGTGTGTTGTGTGTGTGAGCGTTTAGTTATACGTATTATCTTAGCTTGCGATTACTTGTAGCTGCTTCTCATCGATGATCTACTAGATCTTGAAACGAAAATGCCCAGCAGGGCGCCGAGTGGTATGTTCACGTCGTCTGTTACGCTACGATAGAGGGCGTACACGTGAATAAGTTCGCGCCCTGGGTCTGACGGCATGGATCCGAACAAATCAAGCCATTTCATCGAGCATGACCGCACTGCGTGCACACTGCGCTCGTCTGCGCATTTTCGATCCTAACTATAATTGAGCAGTAGGAAATACTGAATATAGATAGCAGCTCTCGCTTGTTCTAGCCACCGCCGCATGGTCGCGGGGCGATGGCGTGCCACCTGTGCTAATAGCCCACCTAGCTACGATAGCTATAATAGCTAGCTACGATAATGTGCGATAGTGTTAGAGAATAGGTGCGCGCGCGATGGCAGGAAGAGCTCGGTGTAAACTCGCGTAAACGTCGGCCGGGGTGTCGCTGCGTTTCCTGTTTTTCGTGGATCAGTAGTGAGTAAGCAATTTCCTTACGCGTGTCCGTAGACACCAGTCAGCAGACACCAAGTGGCGGCACATACCAGGTGACGGCAGATACCACGTGACGGCAGACACCACGTGACGACAGACACCACGTGACGGCAGACACCACGTGACGACAGACACCACGTGACGGCAGACACCACGTGACGACAGACACCAGGTGACAGCAGACACCACGTGACGGCAGACTCCGCGTGACGACAGACACCACGTGGTCGTCGGTTGTGACTGCCCGTTGTTACATTGCAGCCGAACCGGCGGTAGCTTGTCGGCATTACATATAAGACTTGTGGTGGATGTCGGCATACGTGCCGGCGATCGCGTCAGCCGCGTCTAGTCTCGTCTGTGACATGAGCGGCAACATGGCGGCAGTCTACGTGTTATTCGGCTTCTCGATGCTGTTCGCTCTCGTGTCGACAGCACTCGTGGTCGCTGCCTACGCGACCAGCTACTGGAACGTGATTCACTACGACGTCGAGCTCGTGCGCGACATCGTCAGCGGCGACAACGCGACGAACGTCGCCGTCGACACGCTGCGCGACGGCTCGGTAAGAATCGTCTGGATGGACGAGATGGTGACAGAGGCGTCAGGCATGGTCACCCTGCTCGTACCGATCAGAGACGGAATCTGGAGCATATGCGACGAGATCACGGGTGAGATCTATTTATTTATCTATCTATCTATCTATCTATCTATCTATCTATCTATCTATCTACACTCAAATTTGTCAAAGTTGTTATTTTTACTGAAATCCTTCCGACCATCTGGCGTAATGACACTGTAGTCATTATTCTTATCACACGCATAATTTCTATAAGCTCAACTGAACGTTATGTTATTTTGTTTTAGTAAAAAGGTCATGTATTTTTTTTTATTCTGAAAATTTTTAGTACGCATTTGCATACTTTGCGTATAGGTAGCTACGCGCCTGATGTATGTATAGCTACGTCTACACGACGAACCTTAACTCGATTTAAGCGTCTACACGGGGCCTTAACTCGAGTTAGCTTAACCTTGCCAGTCGATCGAGGTTAAGCTAACTCGAGTTACCTTAACTCGAGTTAAGGCCCGTGTAGACGCTTAACTCGAGTTAAGGCCCGTGTAGACGCTTAACTCGAGTTAGCTTAACCTCCACGATAGGCGGCAGCACTAGTACGATGTACGTACACACGCACGCACGCACGCGTACTTGCACACGCACGCACACACTCATGCACGCACGTGTACGTGCACACATGCACGCACGCACGCACATGTACGTGCACACGCATGCACGCACGCCTACGTGCACATGCACGCACGAACGAACGTGTACCTGCACACGCGCGCACGCACGCACGTGTACTTGCACACGCCGCACGCACACACTCATGCACGCACGTGTACATGCACACGCACGCACGCACGTGTATGTGCACACGCACGCACGCACGTGTACGTGCACATGCATGCACGCACGCACGCACGTGTACGTGCACATGCATGCACGCACGCACGCACGCACGCACGCACGTGTACGTGCACACACACGGACGCACGCACGCACGCATGCACGCACGTGTACGTGCACACGCACGCACGCACGCACACATGCACGCACATGTACGCACTCACGCATGCACGCACGTGTACGTGCACACGCACGCACGCACGCACGCACGCACGAACGCACGAACGTGTACCTGCGCACGCGCGCACGCACACACTCATACACGCACGTGTACGTGCACATGAACGCACGCACACATGCACGCACATGTACGCACTCACGCATGCACGCACGTGTACGTGTACACGCACGCACGAACGCACGTGTACGTACATACATACGCACGCACGCACACACGTATACATGCACACGCACGCACACACGCACGCACGTTTACATACACACGCACGCACGCATGCATAATAAATCGGTAATAATCGCTATCGGGTGTTGTCGTGTAGACGCTACATAATCGCTAACTCGAGTTAGCTTAACTCGAGTTAAGGTTCGTCGTGTAGACGCTACATAATCGCTAACTCGAGTTAACGCTTAACTCGAGTTAGCTTAACTCGAGTTAACTTTCGTCGTGTAAACGAGGCTTATGTATGTATGTAGCGGTAGCGAAGGGGCTATACCGGTAGAGCTGGTTACGGCATTGATCGTGCTAGTGTGTGCACATCCAACTACCAGCAACAGGAGCCGGGCGTGACACTGCTGGATACGATATTACGATATTATATTTAACGAACATTACAATCCGTTTATATATATATATATATATATAT
>NW_014578385.1:27230-30710 GCF_000485595.1 Priapulus caudatus
CCTCCTCTATGTGAAGTCACTGAAGACTCTGGTC
This sequence comes from Priapulus caudatus, assembly GCF_000485595.1. NCBI lineage: Eukaryota > Metazoa > Priapulida > Priapulimorpha > Priapulimorphida > Priapulidae > Priapulus > Priapulus caudatus. Next base: position 27,265 of record NW_014578385.1, read on the forward strand.
GCATGGTTCTTTACCTTTGATCACCAGAACTATGCCAGATGGATTCCTGATCACATCCGTGACATGGAAAGTCTACCCAAATCCATTCAGGAGGAATTTGTAAAACATGGTCATTGGGTTGTTCCCAAGATTACAAACAGATTTTCAAGCACATCACTTGACCAGGCTCATGAGCAAAACAACAAATTGGTGAAAGGTTCAAGGGTGCAGTGGGACTCACTGAAAATCTATCAGCATTGAAGAAGTGGATGATAGCTGGTCCTGAACAAGCACGTGTTCTCCAGGAGTTTAAGCTGGAGTACATTTCAAAAGAGTTGAACAGACAACACCACCATAAAGAACGTATGTCTAACAGGAAAATCTTTTTAAAAAGTGCAAGCACTTGGTCTGGTACAGACCATGAGTGAGATGGACAATTCATTTGTAGATGACACTCCTGAACTTGTGACGCTAGATACAAGAAATGTCATCAATGAATCTGTTGTCAACACAGTTCACACTGTGGTAGAATTGGGAAGGGATCAATACAATATTTACAATAAATCAGACATTATTGACCGAACATGCTCCATCCACGACCCCATCAAGAAAAACTACCTGCCTCTCTTCAGATGAGATTCTCTATACATCCACTCTCACAAGACAGAATGTGTTAATGTCGCATGTAGGCGCGATGAAATATGTCTTTCAGGCGCGCTTTCAGATTATTACGTAAGTTGTGACGTCAGCTTGCTTCGACACATTTTCTTATCAGCGATAACGCATTTACTGATGCGTAACCAGCAAAAAAATACTAAATGTTAATTAATTACAAAATGTCAAAATTTACATAATATTAATTAGTAAATACTGATTTACTAGAAATTCGACGTTCGCTAGCTTTAGCTTGAGCTCAAAATCTAGCTTAAACATTCACCTAGCATCGTACGAAATCGCTTTTTATTTTATTCACTCCTGATCATAATCATATAAAGAACATTAAGGCGCTTAGAAATATATTCAAAAATATCTTAGCAGCCGGCAGCATGTATTATACCATACTGTACGGCATGCACTATTCGAACGCCCTCGTCCCAACACAGCCACAGTGTTATCTCCATACCACATCAATTAGAACATGCAATCATGAAAATGATAATAAATTATGAATTAATACAATTAACGTATGCCTGCGGAATATGCGAGGGTTTGGGGAGAGGGATTGTCGTAAAATTATTTGCTGTTTTTGACTGTTGATGCATTCCCCAATCGTGGTCACAAATAATCATTTGTTATTAAATAATAGAATATTGCATTAACTTGTAAAAAGACACACAAACTAGATTATTGGCTCAGGTTATATGAGTCACATCTATGAATACAGTAAATATAATAATCGCCTTCGTTGATCTTTATAAACATGTTTGTCTGGGCAAGTTTATTTTTCTGAAAGATATATTACGTTGCTCATGGCATTTGCCGCCAATTTCTTTAGTTGTTGTTTGTTGTTTACCTCACGCGTGTGTGTTGACTTCTGTATATATATGTTGTCCTACATTGATAAAAGACCCTATAATATATGGTGTTAACATATAACTATAATGCGTGTAGCTAACACGCGTAGACGGGCTAGAATTATAGGAAACACCGCATACATACCCGATTTCCTATCCCTAACTCTCCCCTCCTGATAGTGTTCGTTTCCCATTAATAATCGCCTTCATCAGTGTTTCTGTTTTTAATACGAACTACTGGATAAATACGCACACGCTCACACACGCAGGCACGCACGCACGCACGCACGCACGCACACACGCGCGCACACACACACACACACACACACACACACACACACACACACACATACACACACACACACACGCCACACACACTACACGCACACACACGCGGCGCGGCGCGCATATATATATATATATATATCATATATATATATATATACCGGTATTACCTCTGGCGCCGTTACTAAGCGTCGTGTAACACTGGGCAACCACATCCATTCCATCGCTGATAAATGATAGCGGCTTTTATATCGTCTCGCATCAGTACGGGATCTGGAAACAACATCGGCAAATGCCATGGGAGCGAAATTAAAGCTTTATTGCGCACGCGAGCCTACGCACAGGCATTGCTCAGACTGGTTTAATAATTAATCTCTCCTAATGCAGCTAAGAACGAATAATGAGAGAATTATGGTCGTAATTCGACTGCCGAGAATAGACGTAAAGATGATAGCCAAACTCTCTCCTTCTCCTTTGCGCACGCCCACTCTCGTTCGTTCTCTCTTTCTGCCTCCCTCCTTCACTCTTGCTCGCTCTTCCTTTCTCCCTCTGTCTCTGTCTTTCTCTCTCTCTCCCTCTCTCTCTCTCTCTCTCTCTCTCTCTCTCCCTCTCTCTCTCTCTCTCTCTTCTCTCTCTCTCTCCTCTCTCTCTCCCTCTCTCTCTCTCTCTCTCTCTCTCTCTCTCCCTCTCTCTCCCTCTCTCTTTCTCTCTCTCTCCCTCTCTCTCTCCCTCTCGCTCTCTCTCTCTCTCTCTCTCTCTCTCTCTCTCTCTCTCTCTCTCTCTGTCTCTGTCTCCCTTTCTTTCTCTCTCTCTCTCCCTCTCTCTCTCTCTCTCTTCTCTCTTTCTCTCTCTCTCTCTCATTCTCTCTCTTCTTGTTGCTCTCTCTCTCTCTGCTCTCTTCACTTCATCGCGCGTCCCAGCCTCTGGCCTCCGCCTCTTTTTTGGATCACTGTTTCTCTCTCGATGAATTTCTGGAACGATGTATTACAATTCTAAATATATTGTTTTTAATTTAAGTTGCTTTCTTAATTCGCTTAGCGAAACAATAAAGCCCGATCTTGTGGCGGTTTTATAACCCTTACATCCTAACAGATTCCAGGAAACATGGATTTTCGAACCCCTGCACCTAAAGCATGTGTGATCACGCACTGAAGCAACTCGTTATAATTCTCATGGTTGAAGCGCTGAAGCTTACAATGAAGTATAATTATTACGGTTGAAGCGCTGAAATCTACCATGCAGTATTATTATCATGATTGAAGCACTAAAATCAACCAGTAGAATCCTCACGGTTAGCGATGCGGAATGTGATGCTAGGGAGTCACTTTCAGAACGGCGAAAATAGTTGGCTCCATGTGGTGATGAAACTCTATAATGTGTCGTCGGCCGAGCGGCGTTAACCAAAATATACGGTACATTTCAATGAAGTAACAATTGTCGGGAATTACTTGACTGCCGATGAGAATTAGCCAGTGCTGCACATTCGAGTTAGCAAATGATAAATATGCTAACGTTATTAGCGAAGCAATAATCGTGATTATCGATAATTATGCAGGTTGTCGCCTGACCAGGTCGGGATTTTCGTATATATGTGTGTGTAATATACGCATACAGAATTATTGTATATAATATAATATATATAGATATATATATATATATATATATATA
>NW_014578385.1:32091-35471 GCF_000485595.1 Priapulus caudatus
TTATATATATATATATATATATATATATATATATATTATATATATATGTGCGTGTGTGTGTATGCGGAGCTGGCTGAGCGGCAGAGGGCAATCAACGTGTTATGCGATGAGTAGGCAGTTGAGTGCTATCATTTTATACGAAAGAGTAATCAGGGATGCGCGGACCCTCCCCAGCAGGCAGGTTACTAAGGATATAACCTCTCCTCCGTGAGAGTTTAAAGTTTATGAATAATAGAAATTCTGCGCGTGTGTACAACATTATGTGTAGCAATAAAATTGTTAAAAACAACAATACCAACAAACAACAACAACAATAATAATAATAAGAACAGCATCATAAAAAATACAAGCGGCATTAACGCGACCACCCCCCCCCTTGCGCGCGAGTTTTTAAACCGTAGGATAAAGATTGAAGATTGATAAATTATTCATGACATCACACATGGTTCGCGTTTCTGATTCGTTGCCGGTCGCTGCTTTACATTACATATCATTATATTTTATGTAAGACCAACATAACGCAACATTCTCATGCTGAATTGAGTTGAATGTCGAGGATATTCGTCCGAGCATCGGACACCTGTTCGTATGCGCTATTCGTCCGAGCAGTCGCACAGCGTGGTATGCGTCGCTTTCCCACACCATAGATTAATTTAGTAAGACTACGCTTATATAAGATAGCCGAGTCGGTTTAGAGTTAGTGTTAGGGTTAGGGTTGGGTTATGGTTAGGGTTATGGTTAGGGATATGGATATGGATATGGATATGGTTTTTGGCTCGTGAAGTGAATTATTACTTCGCACAATTCGGTGAATTGGTTGAAGTGGTTTGGGATAGAGGATGGCGAACCATGTGTGATGTCATGAATAATTTATCAAGCTTCAGCTGCCATCCTACGGTTTAAAAACTCGCCCCACGCGCGCAACACCGATAGTTGCAGATCGCTCACTTTTGCAAATATTATGTTTCCAGATAGAGAAGCAAAGATGCACGAGGGCTACAAAATGAAGGACTGCTACTCCTATATGCTGCAAGAGAAGCCTCCCTATCCAGTAGAGGAAAGCGATGAGTTCCACACAGTTATGCGTATGTACAAAATTAACGCACATATTTTTTTATATCGACTCGTAGAGTTACGTAATGATGGCGGGGTTCTTTCAAGCTAGTGTTGTATTCAGTTAGATAATAAATAGATAGATAAATAGATATCTCTCTCTCTCTCATTCTCTCTCTTTCTTGTTGCTCTCTCTCTCTTGCTCTCTTCACTTCATCGCGCGTCCCAGCCTCTGGCCTCCGCCCTCTTTTTTGGATCACTGTTTCTCTCTCGATGAATTTCTGGAACGATGTATTACAATTCTAATATTATTGTTTTTAATTTAAGTTGCTTTCTTAATTCGCTTAGCGAAACAATAAAGCCCGATCTTGTGGCGGTTTTATAACCCCTTACATCCTAACAGATTCCAGGAAAACATGAATTTTCGAACCCCTGCACCTAAAGCATGTGTGATCACGCACTTGAAGCAACTCGTATAATTCTCATGGTTGAAGCGCTGAAGCTTACAATGAAGTATAATTATTACGGTTGAAGCGCTGAAATCTACCATGCAGTATTATTATCATGATTGAAGCACTAAAATCAACCAGTAGAATCCTCACGGTTAGCGATGCGGAGTGTGATGCTAGGGAGTCAACTTTCAGAACGGCGAAAATAGTTGGCTCCATGTTGGTGATGAAACTCTATAATGTGTCGTCGGCCGAGCGGCGTTAACCAAAATATACGGTACATTTCAATGAAGTAACAATTGTCGGGAATTACTTGACTGCCGATGAGAATTAGCCACGTGCTGCACATTCGAGTTAGCAAATGATAAATATGCTAACGTTATTAGCGAAGCAATAATCGTGATTATCGATAATTTATGCAGGTTGTCGCCTGACCAAGGTCGGGATTTTCGTATATATGTGTGTGTAATATACGCATACAGAATTATATGTATATATATATATATATAATAATATATATATATGTATATATATATATATACACACACATATATATGTATCTATATATATATATATAATGTTATTCATAAAAACAATGATGTCATCAAAATCACCTGAGTTGCGATGAGTTCGATCAGTGATCGACGTGTTGACCAGTCTCTTGTTCCTTCATAGCATAATTCACGTACGCACGCACGCACGCACGCACGTACGCACGCACGCACGCAGCATTCCCTCACGCGGCATTAAGTGATGATTACTTAAAAATACGTGACGCTGCGACATAGTAGATAGGAATTGATGATGAGCATGGTCGGAGCTATATAGATATATGGGCCTCGGGGAAAATGTATAGTGCGGGATTCATTTACATGCGTGTCGACGAACCTCATTTACGCCATAGAATGCGTTAAATGCCAAATTTATTATAATGGCGAAACAAAACGCCGCCTTGCGGATAGGTTTGTTGAACACCTAAGATCTATTCGCTTTAATATGCATGGTTTTCCGGTTGCTGACCATTTTAACCAACTGGATCACCACATTGATGACGTGCGTGTTTGTGGCTGCCAACTGACACCATATTACAATACCTCACGTCGACACATGACGGAGCAGAAATTAATTCTGAGGGTTGGTTGTTTGAATCCAGGGGGCATGAACGTAAACTTTAATTACGTGTGATTTTTTAGTGATTGCTTCGTTGTGTGTGTGTGTGTGTGTGTGTGTGTGTGTGTGGTGTGGTGTGTGTGTGGTGTGCTGTGTGTGTGTGTGGTGGTGGCTTCGGGTAACCCGTTCGCCAGGTGTGATGATGCAGAGTTGGGTGTGTGCTGTGCGTGTGTGTAGTAGTAGTGTTGGTGTGCTGTTGTGGGTGTGTGTGTGTGTGTGTGCTGATGTGGTGTGTGTGTGTGTAGTGCTGCAGAGGGTGGTGTTGATGTGTGTGTGTGGTGGTGGTGGTGTGTGTGTGTGTGTGTGTGTTTGTGTGGAGTGGTGGTCGTGTGGTTTGCTTGTAATTTTGTGTGTTGGTGTGTGTTGTGTGTCTGTTGTGTGTATTGTGTGTGTGTGTTTTGTGCGTGTTGTGTGTGTGTGTTGTGTTTTGTGGTGTGTATATGGGTGCCGTGTTTTTTGTCGGTCCAGTATTCATGGCAACGGCGCGAATATGTGTGACTCATTGGATTATCTTTAACACGCTTTTGTATTTGTTTTTATCTACTTTTGATTCTATTTCCAATGTCTGCTGAGCTGATGAAGTGACGATGTAATCTCGCAAAGGCTGTCAATGTACTTTAGAACAGCCTAATGATCTATACCTTTGACTGATTTCATTTCTACATAGGACATATATATATAGTAGTAGTTTGATTACGCTTACTTGTA
>NW_014578385.1:37084-39305 GCF_000485595.1 Priapulus caudatus
TGCGCGCGTGTGTGTGTGTGTGTGCGCGCGTGTGTGTGTGTGTGTGCGTGTGTGTGTGTGTGTGCGTAGGCGACTATTAGCACGTATTCGCCCGGCGTGATGAATATTTGATGGCGTTCGTCGCGCATATCGACCGGGTCGTCCATAACTTATTCGCACCTTGGAGAGTTATCGGCGCCAATTACTACCGGCGAGCACACAGCCGTCTGACTCATCATAATATACACAGTAGCACACACGCACACCACGCGCAGCACGTAGCAGTACCGCTGTTCAGAAACGACTAGTTGTCGTTGTCGCCGTTATCGGCGTCGTCGTCGTTGTCGTAGTAATTTTTGTTGTTGTTGATGATGATGGTGATGATAATAATAATAATAATAATAATGAGGATGATGATGATGATGATGATGATGATGATGATGATGATGATGGCGATGACGATGATGTTCTGGTGATGATGATGAAGATAATGATGATGATGACGACGACGACGACGACGACGATGACGATGCTAATACTGATGGTGATTTATGCTGTGGGCCGAACCTTCGGTATTGCGCGGCGTACGTATATATCTATTCCCAGCATTTTTTCTTCGAATATATATCGTTTATTGTATTTGCGATGCGCACTGAGAGACTGTACGGTCCTCGCTGTGTGACTATCGGTGTGAGCGTGTGCGTGTGCGTGTGCGTGTGCGTGAGCGTGTGCGTGTGCGTGTGCGTGAGCGTGTTCGTGCTTTCGCGTGCGTGTGCGAGCGCGAGTGTGTTCGTGCGTGCGTTTGTCAGTGTAAGTCTTGACCGAATTACAATTATATGTGAAACACTACAAGTTCAAACCCTTTACAGATAGCATAATCTAACTTAACCAAACTCTAATGTCAAATCGAGGTGGCGTTTGAGGATTCACGCTCGTCAGATTACGCCTTATTAACGAAATTCGCAATATTATAGTTATTGTATATAATTTCATTAACTTAAAGGCAGAATATCGCATTCACATTGAAGTTTTCCACACACAAATTATTGTAACAAAAGAATACGAACATTCGCGAAGCTACTGTAACAAAGCAGCAGCATTTCTTGGGAATTGACTGCCGAATAATTACTACTTATAGACTGTCCCGACTTTGGTTATTTCTTCCCTACCAGTATGATAAATACACATGTATATTGGATGTCGTATCTGCATGCAAGACAGGTGCGCCCTGCTGCTATGCAACACGATTAGACCATGGAGCTTTGCGATGCAATTCCTGAGCACGGTTTATACACTAACAGTTTTATAGCTGCTATACATACTTTATGAGATATTCGGAACGATTACACAATTGACCAAATCAACAAAATGTCAGTAGTGGAAACGTTTAAAGAGAGATAATGATGGTGATGTAAGAATGAGTGTATGCATAACTGTTAAACGCGTTCATACAGTAGTGTTGTTCTTGGTTGTAATTGTTCATGCTTGTTCTAGCTAATAGGCTATAATAGCTATAGGTGCTAATGGGCTAGCTTTAAGCCGCTGTTTAACACGGGCGGCATGTATGTTAACAGTATTATGTCTTGGGATAGGGAAGCCTTATTTAAAATGAACTCTTCAATCGAATTTCCGTTTGTACAGCGGCATTTCCCACAGTCTGTATAGTTACATACAATACCTGTTGGTGTGAATGATTTTCGTCGTAACTATTTTACATTCGTGACCTGCACGCGAATGTGTATTCTTGGCGCGATATTCCAAACACAACTAAATGCGAACATGTCAAAATATCGCGATAAAAACGTTGCTGGCATTCAAAATCAGACAGGTACAGGGCTGACATGAGTGCTACGTCAGAACAGCGTGGCAAATGTACACATACGCGGCTTCCGAAATCGTTAGTCGCATGCTACCGGCCACAGCTGCCTGTATTTGTACACGCAATACTGGGTAATTTGTTTTACACCCCATTCAGACCGACCAGCATAATTGTGAAAGCAATCGTCAAATGATGCTTCTTCCGTGTAGTGCAAAGCAACAAATCTCAGTGGCATACGCATAGTTAATACTATATATATATATATATATAGTACGTATATAATATATACAGCGGAGACGGAAGAGGTGCAGAGGGAAGGGGAAGACGGCGGGACAGGAAAGCAAAAGAAGGAGAGGAAACTGAGCGGGAGTAGAGCGGGAGTAGAGTAGGCGGCAGGATGACGTCATGACTCATGAAGCGGTG
>NW_014578385.1:39324-62785 GCF_000485595.1 Priapulus caudatus
TGCTTCTTCCGTGTAGTGCAAAGCAACAAATCTCAGTGGCATACGCATAGTTAATACTATATATATATATATATAGTACGTATGTATTATGAGCGAATGTGATATCGGGCTGCATCCGTAGAAGTAACTTCATAAACCTAACTATAGTGAATGGCAACATGACAATTTCACAACCGACATTTTGCTCACTCTACAATTTCTTACGTAACACTTTCTCACCCTACATTTGCTCACCTGAGATTTACTAATCAGATAAGGAGGTGGGTGTACGTGCATGCTGCAATACGTAATAATCTTTAATCATACGTGTGCTAACAACTGTAAAGCGTCACCTCTCCCATAATTTTTCCCATAATTATTTGACATTTTCACGTCGTCGCAGAATTAGTATGATTGCCAGTTGACACTCCCGTAGAACGTCCACGCGCAGACACACACACACATATATATATAGGCATATATATATAAATATTTATATATATATATATTTATATATATATATATGTACATCCTGGTTTGCATATGACCAGTATCTGTTAAAATGATGGGTTTTTCGGTTTTTGGGATGTATCTGAGAGAATGCTGAAATAAGCACTCTGTCTTGGGCACCCTGCAAGCTAGAGCTTCGTACCATTGTTTACCAGAGCCGTAGCGATAGACATTTGTCAGAAAATCTACTCGTGGGTACCCCCGCTTTAATTTAAATAAATTTTAAAATTAAAATACGTATATATATAAATTATGTATCAGTCATTTAGTCAGCTACTGCGCATGCGCAATTCCGGATTTTAGCCTGTGGAACATACTAGGACCACTGATGGGGGTTTATCATGTAAATCAAAGGATACCTCCTCTCCATTTCAAATGCCTAATTGTCGCAAAATATTACTCCTCTTGGAGAATATTGCGCATGCGCGAGCACCGTTTCAGGTGTGCACTACGGACTGAAATATGAGATAATATAGCTTTATGAGGGAGAGGGCGCGTGAGAGTGAGGGAACGCGGCAGGAGAGATAGCTGATGGGGTAGAAGAAGAATGAGGATGATCGAGGCACAAGGAATGTAAGGAGTTGGACGGGGAAGGGACGATGTAGGAGTTTTGCATCCTACAGGATAGGGCGCTCTCCCATTTAGAAACACAGGTCGGCTGACAAAGATTTATCACATAAATTTATGCTCAGGTAGTCAGGTACCTCCTATCCAGCTTAAATGCATATTCGTTACAAAATATGACTCCTCTGGTGAGATATAGCGCATGCGCTGACACACTACCGTAGTTAGATTGTGTACTGGGTGGTATATGAAGCGGACACCTTATTTAGGCATACACGCAAGGACTTCTTCCTATTGTTTAAAAGAGATGTACTGATTGGGTTTATGATGTAAATCAATGTTAGGATACCTCATCTAAATTTTAAATGCATAATTGTCGCAAAATATTAGATATATTGGAAGATATTATGCATGCGCGAGCACCGTTTCAGGCATGCAGTACCGCCTGAAAAAATATTAGATAATATAGCTTTCGTAGAGAGACAGAGAAAGAGAGAGAGAGAGAGAGAGAGAGAGAGAGAGAGAGAGAGAGAGAGAGAAAGAGAAGTGCGACTGAGGGAACGTGGCAGGCTAGGTAGCTGAGAGTGGCAGAAGAAGAAGGAGAATGATTGAAGCGCAAGGTTGGGAAAGAGAAGGACAGGAAGGGGGGAAGTAGGTAGGCAGGCAGGCTAGGGCGCTCTCCCATTTCTAAGCTCAGGTCTACTGACAAAGAGTTATTACATAAATCTATGCTCAGATACCCCATAACCAGTTTAAATGCAAATTCGTTGCAAAATATCACTCCTCTGGTGAGATATTGCGCATGCGCTGACATACTACCGTAGTCAGATTGTGTGCAGCGGGCACCTTACATGCAAGGACTTCTTCCTATTTCTTAAAAGCGGTCTACTGATGTGGTTTTATTATGTAAATTAAAGCTAGCATGCCTCCTCTCTATTTTAAATGCATAAATATCGCAAAATATTATGCTTCTTGGAAGATATTGCGCATGCGCGAGCACCGTTTCGGGCGTGCAGTAAGGACTGAAAAGTACAAGTTATAAACACAGGTCTACTGACAAAGATTTATCTCATAAATCTATGCTCGGATACCCCTTATCAATCTTAAATGCATATCAGTTACAAAATAGGACTTCTCTGGTGAAGCATATTTCGCATTGCGCACACACACACACACAACCACGCTATCACAACCACACATACACGCGCACACACACACACACACACACACACAACAGCACACACACACACACACACCACACACACACACACCCACACCACACACACACACCCAACACACACACACACACACACACACACACACCCACAATCACACACACACCACACCCACACACACCACACACACCACACACACACACCACACACACACACACACACCCACACACACACACACACCACACACACACACACACATCTTCCTCCTTTACACACACCTCTCCCCAGCCCACGTGTTAGAGCTATGAACATTAACGGTAGTCGCGTGCTGCCTGTTGCTTCTTTCAGCATGCAGAACTCAGGCGATATCGAGCTCGATCGTCAGCTCGTGCTGCTCATAAAGCTGCGTCATCACGGCATGGTCGCCGTCGTCAACAGCAGGTGATCGCCGTGGCTGATGACCGGAATCATGTACATACTCGCTCGGTGAAGTGCGTATATGCTACTATAACTCTACGTTCGCGATCCCCGCCCGCGCGCGCGCTGCGGAGAGCGTCGAGAGGCGTAAATTCCGCCCGCTCCCCCAAGGCTGCACCGTAACTCGAATAAATCGAGTTAGACGAATGTGGGTAGTTGCGCGTATAAACTATATTCATACTAATTCGGTCTGCGTCAAACATTCTAGGGTTCCGGTAAAATAGCCTGAGAGAGAGAGAGAGAGAGTGCGAGGAAGAATGAGATGGAAGGAAAGATGTAGGAAGGGGCAGGCGCAGAGGGGAGGATGAGGGGAGAAGAAGTGTCATAGCATGAGTATGTGAGAAACTCGCACACGTTTAATGTAAATAGATCGACAAAGATGTTTTACTTTGTGCTGAAGCCAGTCGAACTCATTACATTGGATAAATGGTGCGGATATATATATATATATATATCACAAATCCAGGTAAGCGTGAGCATATGTGCGTGAGAACAGACTCAGTAGGAAATGGGCGTCAATATATATATATATATATATATATATATATATATATATTGAGAGCATACCAATATATATATATATATATATATAATATTATTGACGCTCATTTCCTACTGATCTGTTCTCACGCACATCATGCTCACGCTTACCTGGATTTGTAACGATGGAAGAATCAGCGAAGCTTCGTTAGCGGAGGCAAAACGATCTATTCTGCCTGTCAGGGGTTGCTATACTACGTAGAAATTAAGCACGCTATGCATACACACACATACACGCACGCACTCACACACACACACACGCACACACACAACACACACACACAACACACACACACACACACAACACACACACACACACACACACACATACACACACACACACACACATATATATAATATATACACACACATGTGCGCACGCACACACACCCACGCACTAGTACACACACACGCGCACACACCACGCACACACACACACACACACACACACACACACACACACACCCCACACACACAGCACACACACACACACGCGCGCACGCGCTCACCCATATATATATATATATATATATATATATATATACTTTATTCATATGTATAAAGTACGTGATCTATATATGAACTACTATACAAATAGTTACGTTGCATTTTTGTCGTTGCAGGGTCCTTCGCTATTTTCACAATATGCATAATAGAAGCCAAGATTCACGACAGAAGAAGCATAGCAAGGGAAGTTTTACACGCCACGTGGGTATATGTCAGCTAGAGTGTATTCCACGGGTGAGTTATGGACACTATGAAGTGTAGCTATAGGGATACACGCAGACCTCTTAATAAATGCGTAATAAATACGTACTCGGACGTTCGTTCACGTGTGTATAATGTACATGTATTAATATTGTAGCCGCAACGTTTGTATTCGTCGTAATGTGAGTGATATCAGACGCAAGATATGGAGGAGGGTTTAGGCTTTAGCAAGTAACGATGTCTAATCCTGCAGGCAGACATATACCAATCTTTATATCGAGCTGCCGCGGCTGCTGCTTGTGGCAGCAACCGATCGATCATACAGTCGTTGTTCAGATAACGCTGTTACTAGTCTTCTTGTAATAACAGCGAAACCTAAGTGAAATATTCCGCTACGGTATGGCAGCCCAGGGCCACAACCGCACGTACGCACGCAGGCACGCTCACACATACACATTCATTACACATACACATGCACATACACATGCACATACACATACACATTCACATTCACATACGCATACGCATACGCATACGCATACGCATACGCACACGCACACGCACACGCACACGCACACGCACACGCACACGCATACGCACAATCACACGAACACGCATACGAATACAGGATACGTATGCCACCTGCACGCACGCACGCACACACACACACCACACACGCGAGCACACACACACACACACACCCACACACCACACGACCACAACACAACCACACACACACACACACACACACACACACCACACACACACACACACACACCCACACATACACCACACACACACACACACACACACACACACACACACACCCCAACACACACCACACGCCCGCGCACGCATACTCACACGCTATTGCACGCACTCACATACAACCATGTGTGCGTTTTACGTAACGCGTAAGCGATTTCATTGAGAGCTTGATGATGACAGGTGTTCGAGTGTCGATGTTCAACTGACATGCGCGTGTGCTGACGTCACATCTGTCGTAGGTTGGTCGATGATGATTGCTTGGATCGGCGCCGGGTTCTGCATCTTCACGTCTCTGCTGTGGATTGCGCTCGCTCAGATCCCTAAAAGAAGTCCATGATGATGTCAGCGACCCAGCCGAAGACGAAATCACATGATGTCATCACGCGATGACGTAATGCTCGCGTCGCCTACCGCGTTTTTTCTAGAAATTTTTTAACTCGTTAAAGTCGTTGATCGAAGAATGGATGGGGTACGTGTGGTTGTTTTTCCACGTATTTAGTTTAGTTTTGTTTTGTTCGTGTGTGTGCGAACATTATTTTCTGTTTCGTTCGTGTGTGTGCGTGTGCGTGTGTGTGCGCGTGACACGTGTGTATGTGTGTTGTGTGTGTGCGTGTGTGCGTTGTGTTGTGTTGTGTGTGTGTGTGTGTGTGTGTGTGTGTGTGTGCGTGTGTGCGTGTGTGTGTGTGTTGTGTTGTGTGTGTGTGTGTGTGTTGTGTTGTGAGTGTGTGGTGTTGTGCGTGTGTGCGTGTGTGCGTTGTGTGTGTGGTGTGTGTGTGTGTGGTGTGTGTGTGTGTGCGTGTGTGTGTATGCATAATTTCATAATATCAGTGTTGGTTTAATGCCCGAATGAATCGAGCAAAAGCGCGTGTGTACAAGTTCCACCGTGTGGGGCTATGCGCATGCGCGCATCTAATCGATGAGAATCATAGCCAACGAGGGATGAAGTAAATTCACGCACGCTTGCTGTTCGATGAATCTAGGTTCTGTACGAAGGACCTACTTCATTCTGGCCTGTCTCAATACCTTTTTAAACGGGTATAGATGTTCACATACACACGCACACACACACGCGCGCACACACGCACACGCACGCACGCGCACGCACACGCCCGCGCACACACACACCCACACACACGCACACGCACACCACGCGCACACGCGACACGCAAACGCACGCACAAACACACACACCACACACACACACACACACACACACACACCACAACACACAACACACACACACACACACACACACACACGACACACACACAAACAAACACACACACACACGTACACACACATATGTATATATATATATATGCGCTAAAAACACCACCCGCGTAGTTGCAACGACTTCAGTAAATCTGGTAGTACACAGCCTGTTCTGCTAGCATCCATGACAAATACGACATACGCATATACGCTCTCCTATGACACTATTTGTCACAGGAAGATTCTTCCTATGACAAATATTGTTGCATGTATTGTGCGCATCATAGGAGTTTAGGAGCGCTATTATGCACGCAAGCAGTGAATTTGAGCTGTAAAGCGGAACGAAGTTGACTCGCCGATATTTGTCATAGGAAGAATCTTTCTATAACAAATAGTGTTATAGGACATCGTATATGCGTATGTCGTATTTGTCATAGATACAAGCAGAACATTTTGTAGTACGGGAACCAATATTTTAAGAGGTATGCATTTACATAATCGAAGTTTTTTTAAATTTTAACTGCCTTCATTATTCATTTGAACACAGCATACAAATTCAGTCAGGATTTAAAAGAGATGATTAACTGATGATTATCATAATCATGAAATACATCGTCTCATTGTATCCGTAAACATATCGACCTACGCTTCTTTCTAGGTGAGCATACTCGGACAATGCCTCCGACTATGCTTATTTGCGTACAATAAATTCTCATAATAAGCAGAATAGCTCCTCACGTTCTCGAACCAGAAACATTTCGGACGGTCTAACTTGCGCCAACTATTGTTTTTTGATCGATTTCCTTTTCCTTATCCCCATTCCTTATGTCATTACTCCCGTGTCCGTTATCAATGATATTTATATATGCATATTTTGAAAACCTACGTCTGCATGCGCTTACCGTATATCGTTCTGTGATAAATTAATTCCAGTTTGTATAATATAATCAAGAAGTGCTTATATGCACGTTAGATATAGAAGTTGTTTCGGATACGTTTTCTTATAGAAGTACATAGGTTCAACTTGTGTTCTGATATTCTCGCAGCATTTTGTATTATATCGAACGTATATAGGCACACGATTGAAATTAATAATGATGTAATACATATACATATCGTGCTGATTGCAATTACTACGATTTTGAGATTGTGTTATTCTATGAAACGATCATTTTCTATTCATTCATTTCATATCATTTTCATTCTCAACTACTGTTGCTCTATTCTGATAAATTAGTGATTGTTCATTGATTGTTATCGAAGCTATAATTGCATGCTTATATTTTTTATTAGATACTATTTTTCTTTAATGTTGATTGGCAACTTTTAATTGCTGTAATCAGAAACATAATATTGACAAGAAATACATGGTGCTTGTTAGCATGTATGGTGGCTCGTTACATAAGCCTTCTGCCAATCACTACTCCGATATTAATATATCAGTTCGAGTTATGAGATAATAATATTAATTACTGCCTATATTACTCGTAGTTTTCTTGGCGATATTCGTGGTTGGTTTTATTTCCCGCAAGTATTATTAGCCTTATTAGTTTACTAGTCGTGTTTCGAAGGGAAAATACATTATATTAGATGTAAAATCGATCACATGGAAAATATTTAAATTTTAATGATAAATTATAGTGCGGTATTGAGTTATTCATATATCGGGAGGAATTCTCAAAATTTATTCGTAAATAAAATAAAAGGAATTATCGATGAAGCCAACTTTCTCTTTTCTCGGTCCTACCAATTGATAATGTTACAATTCCGATTAAGTCCACTTGCGTGCACGTGCGAGTGTGCACGAATTGCACGAACACACGTTCTGTACGTGTACATTATATCGACATATCTCGAGATATCTCTCACGAATCCATAATGTTTCGGCACAAAAGTACTTTGTCAACATGGCGCTTGAAGCTGAGTGAGCCGTACGCTGAGTTTTGACCGATAATAAGGTGGCGTCATCGCTGGAAGTAAGCCTCGTGCGTGCAGCCCCCCTAAATTATTAAAGCGGCAATGTTTATACACGGGACGGCGTTATCGTGAGCAAACCTGCCCGCGTAAATAAGCAATAAACGTTAAAGCTGCAAAATAAACGGGGAATAAATCGGTGGCGGCGTGCGTGATTGGCATCTTGTCATTGGCTCTTCTCGTAGTTTTTTCGCTACAGGCTTATCTTGTATAAATTTGTATTTGTTAGTGTAAAAAACCGCATTCGTTACCCGTGCGGTGCGAATTCGTATGTGCTCCGAGGTTAAGTCATACGATAGCTTACACGCTGAGTTGGCCAATCTAATTCGGATCAAACCCGGGAAGGTACGCAGTCCAGCAGGTATCGAACCATCCACGTGACCGCAGTCATTGTAAAGCACGCGAGAATTTGTGTATATTTCAAAACCATTCAAGATCGGATATACGATTTACTCTTTATTTCAACACCCCTGCGAACACGTACGTTTTTAGGTAGATTTATTAAGTTACAAACGCAATAAAGTTTGAACTAATTTCACAAGGTATACGAGCTGCTCTCTGATTCTCTCGAACAAAAAACTATCCGAGTGAATCGTCTATGCTAGATTCACCGTGTTCCCTCACAGGCTCTGCCGACCTGCACCTGACTAGCTGTTCTGCAGACATGACTAGTTCTGTTTTCTCCGTAGCAGCAGTTGGAAAACCGCCATTCTGACATGCAGCGCGAAATTCCCAAATCACCTCTGAGCGAAACGACGAGATCTACCTCACGCCCGTTTTCTCTCCTACATCACCAACTGAACTTACGTTTCTAAGTTTAAAATCTAAGAGCTATCGGGAATGTCCACCGCTAGCTGCTCTCCGTCGATCGCGACTCCCACAACTGCGCTGTTCGCAGCGCCATCTGCACGCCGATCGGCCATCGAGCTTGACTCGCTAGCTGAGTCGGGTTGCGTCACGACTGTCTGGTGAGCGACCGTTGATGGTTCCCGCCAGAAGGAGCAGGGCAGCCGACGTGCATGCAGGCCGCCATCGGAGCCCGGCACGTCGGCAGCGTTCGTCGTCGTCGCCGTACTAGAACCGACGGTCATCGTCGCCTTTTCGCCAAAGTCGACATTGAATAGCTCCTGTAGCGGTCCGAGCCCCAGAGAGAGATCCATCGTTCCCGCGGGCTGCCTCGCCGCCGACGCCCCAAGTACGTACAGCACTCGGCTGCTCTCGTTAGCTTCCGTGATGTCATCGACAGTCGAAGCGCTGTCGCCATTTTGTGCGACCTTCAGAAGGTCGCGATAGTATAGTTCCCGGCCGGACTTCAGCGCCGAGAATTTATCCTCGTAGATGTCGCACCAGTCGTCGTCGCTTTTTGGACCGAAGTACTTTTGAATGTCCTTGTTGATCATTTTCGAAAACTCGAGCAATCGCTTAATCGAATGCTCTTCGACATCACTCGTGACGTCGTCGCGTTCGACGTCCTCGATTTCAGCGTTCGAAACGTCATCGTCGGACAGAGAATCAACTTCGCTCACGGTGTCGTCTGCTTCGTCAAATTCCACGGACCCATCTGTCCATTCGTTCGCCGGACTGTCGGCAGAGGCGCGACAGTCACTGCCAACTCGTTGATCTACGAAGTCTATCGTTGGGAAGGTTGGGTGCGTTACCTCTGACCCGACGACCGGACGTCCGTCCGCGTCCTGCTGACGGTCGCTGTACTCCGTGACGTACATCCGCATACAAGATGGCCGCTCGGCGTAGGACACGTCATCGGCGAAACGCGGACCGCTCATAAAACCATTTTCACCACCAGAAGGCTCTCTCAGCGTATCGGTTGTCGGTCTCCCGCAAGCCTGCTCGGGCACGCCGGTGTAGCTTTCACGGTACGGGGCCGAGTAACCAGCGCTGGGCGCCTTGTTGGCGTTTTGGTCGTGGTAGAACGAGTTTCTCGCGTAGTAATTGTAGAAGTCGCCGCCCCACTGCAGCGGAACGTCGATGCGCAGATACTGACCCGACGTCGCCGTTGCGTAGCCCCCTGGTGGCGGATCTCCGTAGTACGGTTTAGTGCACGCTTGCATTTTCACCTACTTAGTTGTTTGACCCGCAAAGCTTACACGTGTCTGTTCAAATACGCCAACGCGTTAGTCTCCATCCATGCATCTGTCCGTCGACAAAGCGGTAAATAAACAATGTTCGATATATTGATATTTTGTATGTTCGTACAAATGTTCTTAATCACTGTCGGTGGTAAACGGATGCGAGGCGGCCAAGTCTTGGCGGATCACAGTACGCTGTACAGTGGTTCTATGCAGGGCAGTAATCCCTTTACACGTGCCAGTATAATAGTCGTAGTGATAGACTGCTGGTTTGCTCCTGCTGCTGCTCGCTTAGGCGTTTTGCAACAGTAGAGGGCGTCCATAGGCAGCAGGCCTGAATAGGTAGAACACGAAAAATTAATTAAAAATACCAAGGTAGTTGTGGCGCATACCCAAAATACATTTTGATTGTGCTAAATGCCCACATTTCAAGGTCCTCTTCACTCGAAACTTTTGCGAGGTACATATTGCATGGATTCTTCTACTTGCATTCCAGCAAGTAGTCGGATCCCATTTCACACAAACACGACGGACCGGTCACAACGGCTACGTCACTGGACAGAATGGCACAATTTCTCAACAAGACCAATCTTACTTTTAATGCTTTCTAGACGTTCGTAGGACATCTACCTTACGTATATAAAGCATACAGTGCTTACAAGTATTCGTGAATTGCAGTGCTGAATATAACATAATAAAAGAAATGTGCTTTTTCCAGAAACGAGGTAGTGCAATGGTGAACAATTTGCGCTATTGTTGCAACACTTGTTCTCGTTCTCGCGCTCTTTCTCTTTTTCTCCCTCTCTCCCTCTCTCTCTCTCTCTCTCTCTCTCTCTCTCTCTCTCTCTCTCTTTCTTTCTCTCTCTCTCTCTCTCTCTCTCTCTCTCTCTCTCTCTCTCTCTCTCTCTCTCTCTCTCTCTCTCTCTCTCTCTCTCTCTCTCTCTCTCTCTCTCTCTCTTTTCCGTCTCTTTCTCTCACTATGTGTGTACAAGAGCTTCGTAATAACCAACAAGCCCGAACGAACATAATAGACCAACAAGCATATTTACGGCAAACATTAAAGGACACAGTATATAAACGGCAAAATACGAGCAAACAAACTTACTATACTATACATACAGTACCCAATAAATAAAACAGGGCAAACAAGCACAAATGCCATACGTACCGTAAACAGTAAAAGAAACAGTATATAAACGCTAGCGAACGTATATGCTATACTTGCCCGAAACAGTAAATGAAATAGGGGATTAACTGTAACAAACCAACAAATTCACGTATATACTATACATGCGGTCAGGAATGAATAATAGAGATTCTCTCTATAGTAGAGAATAATAGAGAATAATAGAGAATAATAGAGAATAATAGAGAATAATAGAGATAATCTATATTATTCACTCCTGATGCGGTGAATAGCAAAAGCATTATATAAACCGCCACAAACGAAAAAAAAAACACGAAAAGACAAACATATAGTACGTACATACGTACCGTGAACAGGCCCACGCTTATCCTCCTAGCCTGTATGCGGTGCGGGCGAGCATGCGGGGGCATGCGGCTCCTACTCCGTCTCGTTCGTCCGTCTCGTATAGCTGCAAATCTCTGCAGGTGTGAGCTCGCACACACGTCGCTGACAAGCTGGCTTACACACGGCTGGCCGTGGCCGCAGATAAGGCGGCTTGCACTTCAGTCGCTCTCAAACAGACGGTCCCGCACCGCTCGAGCCTATATCTGTACTGGTAAGCCCAGTGTTGGCAACACTGTAGCAAATAGTGTTGTCGAATAGACGATGATCTGTGTCGATGTTCGAATGTTTTGATTAGAATATATACATACATCGATTGCGCGCGGGGTACCGCCGATCTGATCGCTAAGTTATCGCGAATAAAGTAATATACACGATAATCAATTCCCCCGTCAGTCACTCAGAGAGTTGGTCGGACTGACGGACGGTCAGACGGTTGGTCGGTCGGTCGGTCGGTCGGTCGGTCGGTCGGTCGGTCGGTCGGTCTGGTCGCGGACGTCGGTCGTCGGCGGTCGGTCGCGCTCGGTCGGTCGGTCGGTCGGTCGGTCGGTCGCGGTCGGTCGGTCGGTCGGTCATCGGACGGTTCGGTCGGTCGGACGGTCGTTCCGTTATATCGAGTAAATAATTACGACGAATTTTACGCCTAATATTTGACGACGATTTCCGATTTTCTCAGAAGGAATGAACGCTTACGGACATGTTCATGACCTCGTCGTCATGACAGAGACGTCGCTAACGACTGGTTGGCGACACACACCTGGTAGTGATAGTCGCTCTGGGAGTAGCTAGTCACGCCTCCTTTGAATTGCTTTCTCGCCTGCGGCAAAGAGAAGGCCAAAGTGGTGGTCGTGACGTCATACACCGGTGCTCTGATTGGCTGGCCGACGCACGTGGCATGACTGAGACACGGAGGTTTGTGAAAGGGATGCATGACCTTCGGTGGCAGGCAGACGCCACGATCCCACGGGGCGCGAGGGCATGAATACAGCTAGTACTGTGTCGGAAATTCTGTGTTAATAATGAGGTTTTGGGAAAATTTGTATAATTTATAAATTAATAATTTATTTTAATAAAAAATTGATTTAGCGCAGCTTGGATGCCAGGGACAGGTGACGAACTATTGTCAGCAGCTTGGAGCGGCTGCCAAGTGTTCTAGACTTGAATACGACTGTTCGCATGTTAAAAGATATTTATGGAGACAAATAATTATGAGTAGGACCCTATCCGATAAATTGTACGGATCGTTTGAAAAGGTAGGAAATGAACATGCAAGCATATTTTCGTTCGTCAGTATATGGTTGTGTGTCGTGCGTGCCGCTGTGAATGTGTGTATATGTGTGTGCGTGCTTGTGTTGTAATGTGTGCGTACGTTCGTCAGTGTGTGTGGCGAGGCGTGCACCAGGTGGTGTGTGCGGTGCTGCACACATAGTTGTGTGTGTGTGTGTTGTGGCCCTGGTGTGTGAACATGCTTCGGTGTCCAATGTCTGTGTGGTGGTGTGTGTGGTTGTGTACCTGTGCCACCATAAGTCGTGGCATGCTGTGTGTGTGATAGCTGCTGTGTTGTGTGCTGTGCAAGGCGTGCGTAGCTGTGCCGTATTAATTGTCCTGTAATTATTAGTCGGTTTATCACAACAGCATATCAAGAACAAGGACAAAAGCGAGCGTTTATCAATGACGCGAAGGGAAAAAGGCGTCAATGATTAGAGGTCATCGCTCAATCAATACGGGAGGGGAAAATGATGACAAATAACTGTCATAAAAAAAAGAGGAACGGAGGAAAAGCAGCCGTAGGAACCCAGGTAAGAGAATGAGAAACGGCGCGGCAGCTGGAAAAGAGCGCAGGCGGGCGAGGCCGAAAAACGAGCAAAAAGAAGCAACTCTAAAACAAGAGAAAGACAAAAGTATACTATGTATATGTTTCACCCGATAGATAGCTAGCCATAGATAAGCATAGGATAGCATAGATAGATAGAATACATAAGCATAGATAATTACGATTAGCATAGATCGATAGATCGATAGACTCGATCCCGATAGATAGCATAGATAGATAGATAGATAGATAATAGATAGATAGAGAGATAGATAGATAGCACCTAGATAGATAGATAATAGATAGATAGATGGGATAGATAGATAGATGATAGACTAGATAGATAGATACATAAGATAGATAGCATAGCATAGATAGCATAGATAGATAGATAGATAGATAGATAGATGATAGATAGATATGATAGATAGATAGATAGATAAATAGATAAGCTAGCCTAGATAGGATAGATAGATAGCATAGATAGATTAGATAGATAGCATAGATAGATTGATAGATAGATAGATAGATTAGATAGATAGCATAGATAGCACTAGATAGATAAGATAGATAGATAGATAGGATAGATAATAGATAGATAGATAGATAGCATAGATTAGATACATAGTAGATACATACAATACATATATTATATATGTATATATATATAGAGCTGATATATTATATAATATATATATATATATATAGAGACGAGAGAGAGAGAGACCTAATGCAGAGAGAGAGAGAGAACGCGCAAGCGCCGAGGAGAGAAGAGAGAGAAGAGAGACGAGAGCAGAGAGAGACGAGAAGAGCAGAGAGAGAGAGAGAGGGAGAGAGCGCGAAAACCCCCTCGTGCCGCACGCGCGCGCGCCGTGTGTGTATTTTGCGCATTAGAGAAAAGTCAGTAGCCCACCCGTGGCGCTCACGGTTGGCGAGACCAACGCTAATCCCCCGCCAGCCATAGCCATGTAAATTCACCGCTCACGGCTGAATAGCTTAATTAATCTAGTTAGCCTATCAATTTATTATTAATTTCTGCGACTTATTACACAAAACGCGAAAACCGCGACTCGAGGAAGGCAAAACAGGTTGTCTAAAACAGTCCTGACATGCTAGCAGCGTCGGCACGGGTCGCCTGTCAGCCTGTGTAGGACGTACCCAGTCCTCTCTCCCCCCCCCACCCTTAGCACGCTCAAAACGCCGCGAGCTGCCGAAAGATTTGCCGCAAATATCCGGGATAGGAACGCAAATTAAAATGTAAAAATAATATCGGTTACCTAATACGCAGCGAGCTGCGCGAGCATCGAGCGACGAGAGCGCGCAGATCTACGCGGATGCGCAGAGATCTTACGTGACCTGGAGGAATCTACGCGAATGGAGAAGATCTTACGTAGGATGAGAGTTATGATCGCGGACGCGAAGATCTAGCGCGATTGGCAGAGATCTACGCGGATGGAGAGATAACGCCGTGAATGGCAGAGATCTACGTGCGGATAGAGAGTATCTCACTGTGGATGGAGAGAATCTACCAGCGGCATGCGAGAAGATCTATGTGGATTGAGAAATCTTATGTGAATTGAGAGACCTACGAGTTGTTGGCAGAGATCTACTGTGGATGCTAGAAATCTACGTGGATAGAGATATACTACCGTGACGCATGGAGAGATCTACAGCGCATGGAGTGAGATCTACCCGCGGATAGAGAGATCTACGGCGGATGAGAGATCTACGCGCGAATTGGAGAGATCTACGCGGATGGAGAGATCTACGCGGATGGGAGAGATCTACGTGGGATGAGAAATTTCTATGTGGCATGAGAAATTCTATGTGAATTGAGAGACCTACGTGATTGGAGATCTACTGTGGATGCGAGAGATCTACCGCTGCCGATGGAGACGATATACATGGAGTGAGAGATCTACGTGGCATCGCAGAGATATACAATGGATGACACGCAGAATCTACGTTGATGAAGAGATCTACGCTGGATGGACGGATGCACCTATACATGCGATGGAGAGATCTACGGCGGATGGAGAGATATACATGGCAGTTGAGAGATCTACGGGATGGAGAGATATACATGGCATGGCAGAGATCTACGTGGATGCGAGAGATATACATGGATTGCCAGAGCAGATCTACGCGGATGAGGCAGATCTACGCGATGAGCGAGATCTAGCGCGGAATGGCCTTAAGATTCTTACGCCGCGATGCGAGGAGCATCTACAGCGGATGCCCAGAGATCTACCGGCGGATGGAGCAGATCTTACGCGCCGATGAGAGACATCTAAACCCCCTGTGGATTGACGAAGAGATCCCTACAGCGGATGGAAGATCTACGCGGATGGAGAGCATCTACGTTGATGAAGAGATCTACGTAGACGTCCCGCGGCGAGGACTATATGCTGGTATGGCCCTGCACGGGCGCGTACCTGTCGCATGAGCCGAGAGCAGCAATCAACGGCTAAGATGACATGATTCGTGCCTGCATACCTAGCTTTAACACCAGCATTGCATTGACACGCACCGCGCGCGGCGACACAACACACGCACACCCCCACACGCCAGCGACGCACATCACGCCACGCCCGCACAACACACGCACATACAACGCACACGCACACCACATCGCGCACACACACAACACACACACACACAAACAAACACATCACACACACACACACACACACCACAATAACCACATACACGCAGCACACACACGCCACACGGCACCACGCACACGCCACATGCACACGCACAACCACAACGCACACGCACACGCACACGCACACGCACACCGCACACACACACGCACACGCACGCAACACACACACACAGCACACACACACAACACACACACACACACGACATACACATACACGCACATCACACGCTCACACACCACACACACACACACACACACACACACACACACACCACACACACACACACAGCACATGCAATATTCAAGTTGGCCTATTGACTGATTACTAGCCGCATCTGGGTTTTTATATATCCCTTTTGATCCAATATAGAAGAGATTTATGGGAAAGGTCCTACTATGTTCTGAATCTCATGACGGCTCATGTACTTAATATAGTAGCCGTGATGGTTCAGCCAGAATTACAGACAAGAATCCGATTCCATTAATTATCTTCGCCAGAGAAAGGACCTAGCCTATTAACAGAGCTTTCCAGCACAACTGCGGCGTACTCACTGACAATTCTGACATTCCTCTAGGTAAGTTAAGGGGGGGCTTAACAAGTACGCCACAAGGACCACGAAAATGAAATGGTTATATATGAAATTATGCAAAATAAAAAAAAAATCTAAAAAAATGTTAAATATGTAGGTATAAAATCGCTTTCAGAATATGGTAACAATCTTGCCAATTGACTTGCCGTTCAAAGAACAGCTTGCACGTTGGACTAGCTGTTGCTAGTGTACGTAAGCAACACATACATTGGGCCTTAACAAACAAACGCTATCAATCGCCTCATGTCACGCCGCGCTTAGCGTTACGCCGTAAAAACACTAAGTCCCCCATACCACACGTATACGCTGGCAATGCACGCATGATATTAACTACGCACCGCCACACACACACACACACACACACACACACACACACACACACACACACACACACACACACACACACACACCGCGCGCACACACACACACACACACACACACACACACACACACTCACTCACTCGCATACACACCTACATCCATACGTGCACACACGCACACGCGCACGCACGTCCGCACAGACGCACGCATCATACACACGCACGCAGAACGCCCATATATATATATAATATATATTAACCGCTAGCCGGTGTGTGCCGAGCGCTTTTGGTTCGAGAAAGCAAACATGATAGTTACTGGTCGGGGCGGCAGGCGGAGCAGGGTCCGATGTGCCGCATGATTTATGACGGAGGCTACCTAAAATCTCATCGCGAACAAATGCTTTCGCAATAATCACGGTTAATCTTCACACCCAGCTGTGATTTATATGATCGTCGACTCAGCAGTGAACGAGGCACTGAGGCTTCAAGTAGTAGAGCGAACGAGAGCGAACGAGAAGGAAAAAGGGAGAGGCCGAGAGAAAAAGAGGGAGCGGGAGAGAGAGAGAGAAAGAGGGAGAGCGAAAGTGAGAAAGAGGGAGAGGAAAAGAGAGCTCTAGAAAGAGGGAGAGGAAGAGAGAGAAAGAGGTAAAGAAAAAGAGGGAAAGAGTGAGCGGGAGAGATAGATAGAGGGAGAGTGAGAGACGAAGACCGAGAAAGAAATGTAGAAGGAAAGAGAGAGAGAGAGAGAGAGAGAGAGAGAGAGAGAGAGAGAGAGAGAGAGAGAGAGAGAGAGAGAGAGAGAGAGAGAGAAAGTAGGGAGGGAGAGAAAACGAAATAGCGCAAAGAAAAGAAGAAGAGAGTGAGCTTTCCCTTACCCACCCTCTCTCCCTTCCTCTCTCGGTTTCTCCCCTTTCTCTCTCTACCTACCCCGATCACGACCATTTCCAGGCGCCATCCACCCGCTGTGTATATTCTACAGGGCCCCATTCTCAGCGCACATACTCCTCTCACCGGGGAGAGCGCTTAGCGGAAGTTAGCGCAAACATTCGCTACCTGTATCGCTTACAAGCCGTTCGAGTAAGTGCTCGGCGGTGCGAACAAACACACGGCAGAGCCAGGAAGGATTACCTGGATTCAATTACTGTTTCCGGGTTACGCCTGTTGTTGGGCAGCATCAATATCCTGCAAGGTAACCAAATAATTCACAATGGAAAGAGAGAGAGAGAGAGCGAGAGAGAGGGAGAGAGAGAGAGAGAGAGAGAGAGAGAGAGAGAGAGAAAGAGAAGGGAAGGGAGAGAGAGAGAGAGAGGGGCGGGATAGGAAGAAAGAGATAAAGATAGAGACAGAGATAGAGATAGGGATAGAGATAGAAATAGAGATAGAGATAGAGATAGAGATAGAGATGGGGTGGGGATGGAGATGGAGTTGGAGTTGGAGATAGAGATAAAGATAGAGATTCCTAGTAGCATAGCAGAACCTGTCTCCGTACATGCCCAGTATCTGCCACATGCAATAGTGTTTCTTTGAAATTATAGTTTTAATGTAGAGAAATTTACCTCGCACTCGCTCGTCAAAATATTTTCGAAATCTCGCGTTAATAATTACAAGATGCCAAGTTTTGACGGATGATGCAATGTTAATAATAAGTCAATCGGCTAACAAATGGCGTTATGTGTCCAACCTAAGACATGCAGCTCTATGTCAAACCTTGATGAAATAAATGAAAGATATATTGATACTATACGTTAAATACAGAGCACATACGCACCAGCAGTTTTACACGAAAGGTCTGTATCCGAATATCTAACTTTTTTGTAATCACGAGGTGCCTAGGTGTGCGAATTTTTTTGTAGCATAGCAGGGGACCTGCGTTCTCGCACGTCCAGCATCTGCCAATTGCAACTTTTTTAAACACACTTTAAAAATAGAGTGTAGATATGCATAGTAGTGGCTTCATATGAAAAATTATTCCTAAGTTCTCGCTTTAATATTTATATAACGTCACGTATTCTTGACTAACGTAACACAACGTAATAAAATCTACATCAGCCGATAGGTGGCGATACTTGTCTAATCCGTTGCTTCTGGGGTGTGTAACTCATCAGCTTCCCCCTAGAATTTAGGGAAAAATGAAATGAAGCTTAATTACATTTGATTACTTTTAAAATGAGTGTAAATTAGTTTGCGATCCGTGAAATAATGGCCCCCACACCCACTTCCACATAATTGTGCACGCTGACTGGTAGCTACGCACCTACCTCGTCATTATGTAGCCTAGTCAGGAAATTTTGCCCCCTTCCCTTCTACTCACGTTTACTCAGACGACGGCTCCAATGTTACTTTACTTTTCTGAAATGTTTCAATTGTCTATTTTTGCAATAAAATTTTCCATTCATTAAGAGACCGACTTGCAATTCGCCATGTGAAAGCTCACAGCATCGAGTTCCAAGGTCTACCTGATTTCTTGTGTTAATGCTTACTCGACAATATATAAATTATGCGGAAAGAAAGATCAAAATAGCTCACACACTAAGAATTGTCATTTATATTCCGTCAAAACACGGGTGAACCCCCCCAAAGTTAAAAAAGACATCAACAACTATATGTCGGTGACCTCTTCGGGAAGGTTTGCACGCCAAACGGCGCCACCAGACGGCGTTGGAAGACGATCGAGAAAAGCCTTTTAGTATTACGCTCACAGGCAGCTCGCAGATCGTAAACCAACCAGCATGTAGGGGTGTGCCGTACATCCGGCCTCTACGCTCGCCGCAGATTTCTTTTTTAGCCAAGCAATGATGCAATACGAGTTGCTGACGGCGGCGTCCGCGATTTGGAAGCGTGCCAAGCGGATAATTAGGCAACATCTTTGTGTATTAAACCGATCGCCGACGTGCGTGCCGTCATGGCTTATACTCGGCGCTATAGGTATAGAGGTGAGTCAACTCTGGCGTTTGACTTGATGCGATTGCTCGACAGAGATGAAGAAATGAAAAGAGTGGTCAACAGAGGAGATCGAGGTGATTGCTCGACAGATACGAAGGAATTGTGAACGGTTGTTTATGAAGCAACGGGTAAATGGTGATTAGTGTTACAGACCAGCGGCGCGTAAACATGTTGATGACGATGTGTGTTTGCAGCGCGACCTTCGATTTCTGTCCAAGGGCTTGGAATGATTTGCATGTAATCGGCGAGAGTACGGAAAGCAGCCACCGCTCTATGCTAACGCCTCGTCAGTAATGTGAATACGTCGCATTACGCGTCGAACATTAATCCCTATAGAGGGTTCCGCGACTTTGGTCTAAATATAGCAATATTACCTACAATTCCGTGCCGCCGGCCATACCGGTTACAAATAGAGCGAACACGTGTCGCGTGTAATGTGCCGCTCTGCACAATCAACCGATTTTACATTGGCTATAGTGTTATTATTGCAATAGATATTAGAAGTAAGAGGATCCCGATTTACCAGACAGGTTTATTAGCGTGGGTTTTAGGTGCTACAGTTCAATGAGGCTGCCACACAGTCGGCAGATTCGTAGATTGAGCAGATCGGAAGATTGCACGCAACACATATTATGTTCATAGACTTGAGTTTGTTTACATCGTGAGAGTTCAGAAATTTTACAGATTTTACTGCATCTACTCTAGCTATCAAACGCAGCTTTTTATAATTGCTAGTGTATGCACGTTTGTCGACTTTCTGTAGTGTACGTAGTATGGATAAGTACTTTGATTCACTAGACAACGTAGCCAAAGCACGCTATCTCGAGAAAATTGCGTGCATTAGGAATCGAGACCCGTATACCAAATAGACAATGCCGAATGGAGTGAGGACCACAATGATATATAGCAATATATATTTATATATGTATATAGTTTAGCAGTCGACTGCTACTTGTATCCTACTTGTATTATATCTACTACCCCGGTTCATAGACTAGCAAATAAATTTCAGACGTGTTAGACAGATAGATGCATGGTGGGGTGCAATGGTGAATACTGCACTCTTGAGTAGTTCCACTAAGTGATAGTTGAAATTGTGATCGAGATATATAGCAATATATATATATATATATATATATATATATAGTTTAACAGTCCTGCTTGTATTATATATACTAGTACTACGGTACTACCACAGTACATATAGACTAGCAAATAAATTTCAGACGTGTTGCTTTTTTAATGTATGTCTTGCAAACTAAAATAAATATATACATTACACATTGTTCAGTTTCATCTTTAAAAAGTTATTGATTTGCTTATTTATTTCGCGAAGAACATGTTTCGCCCTGCCCTGGGCTCATCAATGCATTTTAGGTTGTTTACATGCATGTCGAAGTACATTTATCTAGACTTATTTGACTTGACAGACAATTTCGCAGTGGGTGGAATATGAATTATTCGGTATGAATTATTTGCGTGTTCTTATTTTCGCAGTCGGGGACGCGTTCGCGAAATTCACATAGATTAACACATATACATGGTTTAAACAACAAAACTAATTGATCAAAACAAACACAGGTTCACCTTAAATTCTGGCGTGACTAATGCACCGGTTTCATATTATACATAAGGGCGATCGTTCCAGAGAAACAATTAAGCTACGAAAGCTGAACACTGGGCAACACACAAAACTGGTTTTCAGTCAAATGACACAACTGAGGGACACAAATTTGTCAGTGCACAACACACGGTAACCATTTTGTCCAAGATTGGGCTCTCGTCCCCTAATTTTGTGATTAGATAGTCAATTGGACATTGTCAATTGACCAAGAATTGAAAATTTCTGGCGCACAGTACCAATAACACGCTTGACGTGTATTCTCACGTTGGCAATCTTCCGAGTTTGTTCAACCTCGACTGCACTCAGCTGACTCTTGCCTTGGGTGAAAGCAGGGTACATAACCTGTGCTCCTTTCAGTCCCACCAACTCCTGGATTTCAAACCCCCGGTCCGCCAAGACCAAGTCACGAAGTCGAAGAATAGTCGAGAAAATTTGAATTTGCCGTTAAATGTTTGTCACTCACTCGTTCACCACATCCTTTAGAAATAAAACTAACAGTTTCGTGTGGAGTGATACCAGTCAGGTATTTAGCAGTGTTGTGGTGTTTATAGTTTGACCACGTTTGCACGCGTGCAGTCATGTTAGATGGTCTATCGATGAATATTTCGAAACAGTCGATGATCACAGTGACTTTGCGTCCAAAGTATTTTTGGAATACCATTGGCATCGTTTCGTACAATTCATTTCGGTCGGCCCATCGCACTAGGGGAGACAGAATCTCGTTCATGACGTTAATTATTTCCAAAAATGCCTTTGAAATTGTAGATCGGGACACGCCGAAACGGTAGCCAAGGTTCACAATTGACCGGTTCAGTTGTAGACGCGTAAGTGTGATAATCATTTTTTGGAACTTGCTCAAAGACGAATTTTTTTGTTTCACTTATTTCAGACGACAGCAGATTGAAAAGTGCATTAATTTAATGTCACAAAACTTTTTAAACCAATGTAGTACTGTACTTTATCATCATCGTTGGCGAAGTCAACTGGCGTTGTCGCATTCATTTTATGGACGGCACCTGCCAGACTCTCCTTTTCTTCATTGAGTTTGAGGTTATCATTTTGTAGCCAGGCGATTTCTGTGTCTGCTTGCTGTAGTTTACCAGATAGTCTAGATATTTCCAGTTTGGCCTGTTCCAAGTCGGTGGGCTCGGAGTCGGCATCAATATCAACTTCGGCATCACCTCCGCCTATGTCAATAAATGATCCCAACTCGACAAGGCTCATTGCAACATCCCTTTTTTCATGTTCTCCTTTCTGTTTTTCAGCCGGTCGTGTCTCACTATCAGGGTGTCCAAATCTTTCGTGGCATATCCCATGTTCACCGTAGGAACCCAATCCGGATCTGTATCTTTGTACAAGTCAGACGGCTTTCCTAAAACAAAGTCAAATATATATTACAAATAGTACTGACACTCAATATGTGGGAACATAAAAAATATTACAAATACAAGTATGTATAATTTACATGCGAAAATGTTTATTTTTTTGTTCCCACATATTGAGTGTCAGTACTATTTGTAATATATATAATTATATGACTTTTTTTTATTCATTCAATTAATGTATGTGTCACTGAGTGTGCGTGTGCTGTGTGTGTTGCGTCACCCACTCATGCCAGTACGGTTTATGGCCACCAACCAGCATCGTCTTCGCCTGTCTGACATTTCTTTCGTCACTTCACCTTGTGTTGTGATCACACTAGGCAGTCTAAAAAAGCCGTGTAACTCTCTCGGATACCGATTGCTGCAATTGACAACACCACAAGAGATCGGCATGGTGAGGGATTTGTTTAATAGGCAAATAAAATAAACAGAGAACAGTACGTTGCTCAATGTACTTGTACCATGCCTGAGCTGCTTTCTGTATCCGTCATGGCCGACGGCGTTGCATTGTGGATAATATAAAAAAATCGCGGAACCCTCTATACTTTATATTCACGGTATTACACACACACACGGACACGCACACGCACACGCACACG
>NW_014578385.1:63842-65768 GCF_000485595.1 Priapulus caudatus
ACAACAACAACAACAACAACAACACCAATATCGACATCGCGGCAATAATAAATAGAGAGCGCCACGTGAGAGTTGCGCACCATCAGCCCGTGGACCAACCACAGACCCAACGGATACACAGACTGGACACTTCTTATACCCTGCTTGTTAAGCGTTTCGATGGTGCTAACCCTGGCGAATGAAGCGGTCAACTACTCAAATTGGCATCAGCTGGCGGTTATTGCAGTGCGGGAAATTGTTCCAATACAAGGAAGAAAACCCCAGATATAGCGTTTTTAATATAGGTATAAGTTTCCCACAGATCATGATAGGTACTAGATTTATCACGTGTTGCATGTTATATACGTTTGCAAATAATAAATTAGTTAGGACGGCAGTGACAGATGCAGTGACTCACTGACTGCTGTACACACAAACAGAGACTGTACTTATTGATTGTTGAATCATATTATGTAATCATAATATCAATGTAAACTAATACAAGATACAATCTTGTGAAGCTAACAGTTAAAAGTTAGGGAAAACACTACTTGGTTCGGGGATCTGTGTAATTCTGCTGCCTTTTGTTCTGTGAAAAATACCAGTTAAAACGATATGCAATTTGTAAATAATACACCACATCATTACATGACACATGTAGATGATCATGTACATAGACTTCGGAAGTGGATCTGCAACATAGGAAGAGCCGACATTGACGGGTTAAAAGACAGCCAATGCAAATATCTGCTAATTTGCGAGGATCATTTTGAGGCATCTCAATTTATGTGTCCAGCTGACAAAGGTAAAAATCACTGGCTGCTTTGAAATGTGATATTCTGTACCTATTTAAAAATATAACTATTATTAGTATGGGAAATTAGTAAAAAAACATTGCTTTCTTTGCTTCTCGTCGTGTGATTCATGGGTCGTTATACATGTAGGCCTACCAGGCTTGATTTCAAGAAATATACATAAACAGAAAAATACGTTTGAGAAATATTCACTGCTGGGCACTGAAGTATATCATTATTGCTTATGGCAATATCAAAACTAAACCAACACATGTATGCTAAATAATTTTGCTAATAAAAAATTCAAACTGTCTGTATTTTACCTTATTTTTTATAATTCCTTNAGAGAGAGAGAGAGAGAGAGAGAGAGAGAGAGAGAGAGAGAGAGAGAGAGAGAGAGAGAGAGAGAGAGAGAGAGAGAGAGAGAGAGAGAGAGAGAGAGAGAGAGAGAGAGAGAGAGAGAGAGAGGAGAGAGAGCGAGAGGGGGAGGAAAGAGCCCGTGGGATGGAATAAATAATGAGGAAAAGGGTTGGACACAGGGTTGAACGCCGTTGTTGTTAAGAGAGAGCACAGCAGGAAGAGGAAGAGCGAGCGAACCAAAGATAGAAGAGAGACGACCCAGAAGAACATAGATAACTCATTCTATCTGCTTTTTGCGTCCCTACAATTATTTATCATACGCGGCGAACAAGGAAGTAGAGAGACCCTCTGCATCTTCAAGGAAATTCCCGTGCTCGCTTTCAGTTTTTACAATTCCTAACGTTTTTAACATTTTAACGTTTCATTACGAATACATCATTTACCTACCGATACTCTGCAGTGCATTATGCGGGGATGATAGACTAGTCCAGACTATAGGATAGACTATAGGAATATAGGACTATATGACTATAGGAGCTGCATGCGTGTCAGATAACGTACATAACGATCAAGGTTGATACGTACACGTAGTATATGCGTGCGTGCGTGCGTGTTCGTGAGTGTGTTGCGGGTGAATGTGCGTGCGCTCTCGTGTGTGTACGTGTGTTTGTGTGTGTGCGCGCGCGCGTTTGTTCGTGCGTGCGTGCGTGCGTGTGGGCGTGCGTATAGGCTGGCGTGTGTGTGTGTGTGTGTGTGTGTGTGTGTGTGTGTGTGTGTGTGTGTGTGTGTGTGT
>NW_014578385.1:66458-73646 GCF_000485595.1 Priapulus caudatus
CCCCCCCCAGCATAAAAACATCAGCAGGAGCATCAGCAGCATGAGCATCAGCAGCATCAGCATCCGCATTAGCAGTGGGGTCGTCACCATCAGTAGTAACATAGTCATCATCAGCATCGACATCGCCAACATCATCAGCATCATCGAATTCAACATCAGCAGTAATAGCATTATCATCAACACCGAGATTGACAACATCAACACCAACTTTGTCAGCATCAGAACCGATATCGTCAACGTTGGCACCGACGCCAGCAACAATGTAGTCAACAGCAGCACTAACAACATCACCAACATCGCCAACATCTGCATGTAAAACACCGATATTATCAACATAAATCCGTATGTCACTAATATCAACACCATGATACGTACCGGAAACAGACGCGTACGTGTCGAAGCGGACATACACACACACACAAACACAAACTCACACACACACACACACACACACACACACACACACACAACAACACACACACACACACACACACACACTAACACACACACACACACACACCACACACATCACAACACACACCACAACACCACACACACAACACACACACCACACACACACAGCACACACACACACACACACACACACGCACACGCACACGCAACTATCACTCACAATCAAACACACAACACACCACACACACACACCTGCAGGCGCGCGCGCTACACACCCGCCACGCACGCCACGCACACACAACACACACACACACCAAACACACACACACTACACACACACACAGCACCACACACACCACACACACACACGCGCGCGCGCGCGCGCGCAAACACACAACCACGCAACCACACACACAAACACACGCGCGCATGTACGCGCGCACACAAACTGGAAGATGTTGATTGGCCGCTTGTAATTGTTGCCGATAGATAGTCTCTCGACCGCTTCTGCCGCATCTGCGGGGGCGATTTACTCGGGTTCATGGCCCCGCATCCCCCATAATAGAATAACCATCCCAAATCCCCCGAAATCTACATGCCCAGCATCGGCGCATGCGCGCCACGGCGGAGACCTCTCCCGAGAATAACCACGCTCTGTGCCGCTGCTAACCCCAGCACGACAGGCATTGACGTCATCACCCCACTGATCATCTGTGTCGTCGCCGTACTGCGCCGGGGCCGATAGATTTATTCAACGCGCCGCGGCCTCGACCAGGACGCAGCCCGCAATCCTGTATAATACCACGCCAAGCTCCATCCACTCCTGCGCTCATTATTACCCATGCAGCCTAACTCCCGCTATGACGTCAGACGCGTCTGTCTGCGCCTGTCCGAATTTGGAACGCTGACCTAATCAGACGACGGCTAAGCAAATATCAGTTAATGTCTCCAGATGCGGCCCTGTGCATGGGTATAAGATGCTGTCGTCTGCTTGATAACTAAATCGATGGGGTTGTGCGCGCACGCGCGTTCGTGCTGATCACGCGCGCGCGCGGAACTGTAAATGTTAATTGAAGAGAGCAGAGGGGTATTTAAAGTTCGTAACTTCTGCGAGAAAGAAACATGTCGCCGAATATGTAGTGACTAGTGCATCTAATGAAACTAATGACGATGTCAAACAAGTTATTTCCGTGTGTTACGTGGTGCATGGATATCGATCAGATTGCGCGCGTGTGTGTGTACGCACGCATGTGTATGTGTGTGTGTGTGTGTGTGTGTGTGTGTGTGTGTGTGTGTGTGTGTGTGTGTGTGTTTGTGTGTGTGCGGACGTGTGTGCGTGCGTTCGTGCAAGCGCGCGCATGTATTCGCGTGGCCGTGTCTTTGCATGCATCCGCTTGCTCTTTTCCATACACATTTCGCACATTTCTTTATCGCTCGCGCTCATCCCCTTAATTTCTTTGTGGCTTAAACACACGCTCGCTTACAATTAACGTAGTTACATTCCTATTCCTGTTCCTGTTAACGTAGTTAACAAAAACATTCCGTGTCTCTGCGAAACCCAGATTCACTCCCATAAATACATTTAACTGCTTTATTCTGACACCCACAACTGAGTTACTCTGCTACCCACATTTAAATGGTTTACCCTGCTATCCACACTTAACTGCCTTACTCTGCTATCCACACTTAACTGCCTTAAGCTGGGTTTACACTACCGACTTTATGTTGTTAAATTGGCGAATTGGACCAACTTCCCAACTATACAACCGAAAATCGGCAGTGAAAATGCAAAAATCACGCGGGAAATTGGTCGATAGCAACAAGTTGGGAGATCAGAACATGTTTTATTTTCGCCAACTAGTTGCTATCGGCTAGTTGCTCGCGCGACTTTTACGTTTACACTGCCGATTGTCGGATGTATAGTTGGGAAGTTGGTCCAATTCGCCAATTTAACAACATAAAGTCGGCAGTGTAAACCCAGCTTTACCCTGCTACCCACATTTCAATGCTTTACTCTGCTGCCCGCCTTGAACCGGCTTAGTCTGATGAAAGCGTCATAACAAAGCCTATAGTCATCGAAATCCGTCAGACGGCGCAGCGATCGATGACTACTCGACCATTCTTAGCTGCCTCACCGAGCCATTACACGTGCATTTTAATTACTAGGTAATGAAATGGACGCACTATAATCTGTCGCCAGGACACAGTAGCCGACCCAAGCAGAGCCGATGCGAAAACACTGCATCGACCATATTACGCGACAATGACGTCATTTCGACATAAGAACATTGATGAATCATGATTCCTGTATAGCAATAGCATCGGGTAAGAGATGGCACGGAAATGATCGATAATCAAACATTCGGGAGGGGGGGGTTAATGAGCAAGCTTTCGTATATTAGTAATCACGTAACGTAATGTCATTGTCAAACAGTCATATAGTGAACATGTCATAAAGACATTCAGAATTTCAAGCGAAGTTCCCTGATGTGATATCTCACTAGTAATTCAAACGAACTAGCGAAAATAAAAATGATGAATTATGAATCTTAATTTTATCGACTGACCCTTCTATAATGATAAATAAGTCCTAACTGCAGTCTAGTGTCAGCGCATATGATCGCTCCTACACACACATTCTCTGTTTCTCTTTGTCTCTCCCACTTTGTTTCTCTCTCTCTTGGGGCTCTGAGCTTCCTACATGATATCTATAATTAGCGCCAAATTAGTAACTAAGCAGAATAGTACTATTGTCGCTAATAATAACTGTACAGGTGCACATAATACGGCGTAGGCCGGGATTACACATTCGCACGAAGTAATTCATATATTTTGCTGCTAGTGCTTTGTCCTTCATTTGCAGTCAGTTGTCTACGGCAGATATGATATCAGGAGTATCAGATTATGGTACCAGTTTAATGAGGATTTATTATACATTGTTGTTTCATTTTTACTGATTTCTTTGGAATAACAGTGGAAAAAGCGAAAGGCAAGAAAAAAGTTTGATTTTGGTATAGTATACACCCTGACTGATCCTATTTTAAATAATATTTTACCCGCTTTATCACGTGGCCGCTGAGTTATCCGCCCGGAAAGTCATGAATGATTGATTAGGAATGATTGACAAAATATCGCAAAAGAATTGACGTGTCATCCTAAACAACCACCTTCATCCGATCTCGTCCTTTGTTTTTGTGAGAGATAGTAACGCGTTGCAAAACGCTGATTTTTACATGCTATAAAATCGTGTTTTGAAAATGTGTTTTGCGGTTTCTATAGCGGCTAAGCATAGTTGTTCACGCACGCACGCACGCACACGCACACGCACACACACACGCGCGCACACGCACACACAAACACACACACACACACACACACACACACACACACACACACACACACATACATAGATGGATAGTCACACAGCTAGCCGTTGTGTAGTGTGTAAACAGCTGTGGTGCTTCAGCTCGGTATATGCACGCAGGCTCGGTCTGTGCTGCATGCCACTTGTTGCCGTCTGATCACGAGGTTGGAGACGAACGTAGATAGATAATCATGCAGTCACCAGCGGCAGACAATTTGTGCGGCGATGACGACGATAGACGATGACAACAGTATTTGATTACATTTGATTATTTTGAAATTACCTGGTACGAATCGCGCGCCGAATTTTCTCATTCTAATCACCGCACGCGCCCACACGCTCGCGCAAGTCGTGCGTTATGCAGAGGGTGGCAGAGGCGGCAGTGTTGTGTTCATGCGTAAGGGAGAGAAAGAGGCAACGACTTGCCGTGTGACGTCTTCGAGAAGCTCTTCACGCTCATTGCTGCTGCTGCAGCGTAACACTTTCGATGAGGACGAAGACAAATGAGAATGTGCAATTACACACACACACGTGACATTTTGATTGATTTTTATGTGTACTAGGTCACTCTGCTAGAGTTTACAACGCACATTTGATTCTTGAGAAATAGGGTTTGTGGGGCTCTGATGGTAGCAACGGAAAGCGCTATAAATTCACACAAGTGCATTCAGGTTGCCTCAGCTGTTACACTCACGTATTACCCTGACCGACGACAGACAAACACACCGCGGGCACGCCAGGGTACTCATTCTGTGCGTTTGTACGCACATGTGTGCGTGCGTACGCGAGTGTATACACTGACTTGCGTTTGCGTGAGTGCGCATATGTGTATCTCATGTTATATATATATATAATTGTTTGTAGAAAAAAAAACATTTCACAAAATTCGGTCACAGACTAAGGAATAAATTAAACTACAGACTGTAGCACATTACGCATTGTGATGTATTGTATGTATTCATTGTGCATCAGTCAGTGATACGGTGTGGATGATCGTTTTGCAGGTAAACATAAATGTATAGCCGTCTAAAAGAGCAAAATCTACTTGAAGACTAACATTTGACCTTCTAAATTCAGGAATGTATAATTAAACTCCAGTCCAAATATTAGAATTAATGATAGAGACGTTTTAGTGTTACAACGTTACACATCCACAATCTGTCACCACAGCCAGATTTTTAGTGTACCGCTTCATTCGCTAGGCGGCGCCACCATTCAATTGCATTACACTATTTTGGCGTTTCGTCCAGTCTGTGTATCCGTTAGTCTGTGGCTCAACCATTCACCCACAGCAACAAGTGCGAATCGCAGCCTTACAGCCTTGATGAAGTAAAATTTTCACACTGTTAATGGCGCCGAAAATCTATCGGACTGCAGGCGGCAAGTGGCTAGTGAAATCACATGCTCGTGCCGGCGTCACGTGCGTAGATGTGATGAAGCCCAGGTTCTGGTGGGTCTCTCGTCTGCCAGCAATACGAAATGTTACATGGTTGAAATTATTTATAGTTGCAGGTGCGCGGGGCTTATCTCTCGCCCGTCTCTCCTGAGTGAGTGTAAAAGAGAGACGGTGGAAAAGATTGTGAAATGTAAGCAAGGAGAAAATGAGAAGCGGGGAGGTAGAGAAAGAGGGGAAGAGCGCGCGCGAGAGAGAGAGAGCGAAAGGTTGGGATGGAAGAGAGAGAGAGAGAGAGAGAGAGAGAGAGAGAGAGAGAGAGAGAGAGAGAGGGAGAGAGAGAGAGAGAGAGAGAGGAGATAGAGCGAGAGGGGGAGGAAAGAGCCCGTGGATGAATAAAATAATGAGGAAAAGGGTTGGACACAGGGTTGAACGCCGTATGTTGTTAAAGAGAGCACAGAAGGAAGAGGAAGAGCCGAGCGAACCAAAGATAGAAGGAGACGAACCCAAAAGAACATAGATAAGCTCATTCTATTCTGCTTTTTCGTCCCACAATTATTTATCATGACGCGGCGAACAACGGAAGTAGAGAGACCTCTGCATACTTCAAGAACTTCCCGTGCTCGCTTTCAGTTTTTACAATTCCTAAACGTTTTTAACATTTTAACGTTCATCATACGAATACATCATTTACCTACGGCGACTACTCTGCAGTGCATTATGCGGGGATGAAATAGACTAGTCCAGACTATAGATATGACTATAGGAATAATAAAGGACTATAACTGACTCTAGGATCTTATAGGACTATAGGAGCTGCATGCGTGTCAGATCAACGTACATAACAGATGCGAGGTTGATACGATGACACGCTACGGTATAAGGGACCACCCCCCCACCTGCGGATGAGTCTGCGTGCGGGTGCGCATGAGCAGTGCGACGTGTCTCGTCGGCCGGCGAGTCGAGAGTGTGTGCGATGCGCTGTGAATATGTACCGAGCGAGTCGCACGGCGCGAGCCCCTACGAGTGTAGTAAGAGTGCGAGCCGATGTGTCAGGACGCGCTGATGTGATGCTGTCAGCGCCCGGACGGTCCTGCGAAGGGCAGGGCGCTTTGTTCGTGCGTGCGTGCGTGCGCTGATGGTTGAGTTAGCGTGCGGAATGATATTAACGGAGGCTGTCGGCGTCGCAGCGCGCGCGCGCGGCGCGCGTGTGTGTGTAGTGGGTTTGTGTGTGTGTGTGTGGTGTGTATGATGTGTGTGTGTTGTGTGTGTGTGTGTGTACCGTGTGTTGTGTGTGTGCGCTGCGGAACGTGTGTTGTGCTGTTTTGTGTATATATAATGTGTGTGTGATCGTGTGTGTGTGTGTGTGTGTGTGTGTGATGTGTGATGTGTGATGTGTGTGTGCTGTGGTGCGCGCCGCGCGGCTGATAGTGTGTGACTGTGTAGTGTGTATAATATTGTGTGTGTTGTGTGTGTGCGTGTGTGCGCGCGTCGTGTTGTGTGCGTGCGTGTGTGTCGTGTAGTGTGTGTGTGTGTTGTGTGTGTGTGTGTGTGTGTGATGCGTGCGTTGTGTGTGTGTGCGTGGGTGTATATGCATGTGTGTGTGTGTGCGGCGTGTCGTGTGTGCGTGTCGTGTAGCGTGCATTGTTATCGTCACAGACTGAGATATACGAGCCGCTGGCCTGGCACGAGGGTGGAACCAACTCCATCGAATGATTAATAACCGGGTGGCATCAAAACCGGATATATGATGCATTATAAAGTCGGAATATAAGTGTACGCTCCAGCACACACAGCATCGATGCGCGCACACAACACACACAATGCACAACACAACACACACACTACAGCACACACACACACACACGCGCACACACACACACGCACGCGCGCGCAGGCACACACACAGCACACACACGCACACACACACGCACACACACACACACACACACCTCGCACACACACACACAACACACACACACACACCACACATCCACAACACCACACACACACACAG
>NW_014578385.1:78665-81432 GCF_000485595.1 Priapulus caudatus
TACGTACGTATTACGTTCGTTACGTACGTACGTACGTACGACGTACGTTAGTTACGTACACACACGACGCACGACACACCCACACACGACACACACACACGACGACGCACACACACACACACACACACACACACACACACACACACACACACACACACTACACACACACACACACACACACACACACACACACACGCACGCACGCACGCACGCACGCACGCACGTACGTCTCGTCTGCACGCACGCACACATACGCGCGCGCACGTATGCGTACGCACGCTCTGCTCGTTCTGTAGCATGTTTTCGACTCTGGCGCGACTGTCATCGACCTGTCCCGCACACTTATCGAGATCAGTTGCCTTTAACGCGATGTGGCTGAGTGGCTCGGAGATTGGGACGGATCGGAAAAGGCCGCGAATTTCCTTTCAATGCGGCAGAAGAAATCGTTAAGATGAATGACGTCATAAGAGCGGTCGATACCCCGCCGCGCGCACTAGCGTGTCGACATTAGTAGCGTCGCACGTCGATTTCCATCGCAGACGATTATTGCCGACGCCTTTTTTGCTTCCAGAACGAAGCTCTGACGTCAAACCGATGGCCTTTGTTTGAATCGCGGCTCGTCGCCAGCCCATATTTTCTATAACGTAATCATTCGCTTTTTTTGTCTCGGTGGCGAACACACAATAATAGCATGCGCCTCTTCATCCATCGACATCGCTGCGCTCTCAGCGCACATTAATCTATGCATAATATATTGACGGAGCTCATGAAACGGCGACGAAAACCCCGAAGTCTGTCTGAATCAGTCTGAAGTTATTTGCGGCTTTTCATTATTGCGGTTGCGGGTGCGCAATGACGTCATATAGGCACAATGCACGGTAAGCGGTTGCGAAATCGACAACGCAGGTGTAGCAATGAGGAGTACGACTGCGCATGCGCGTCGATCAATGGATGAAGTAATTCGTGCGAACTGTGGGCCAGTGAAAACTCAATCATAGTCATGCAACCCTATATCATCGGCTGGCTGAAGAAGTGAGCACATCGTAATATGAGGCATCAAGGGCGAGATGGCGGCATTTATGTCAGTAGAGACGCCTCACATCCTTGACCGACGTGAGATGGGCTTTCCATCGAACCAGCACAGAAATCGCAGAGTATGACGCATTGGGAGAGCACGTAATTCTTCTATCGGCGGAGTGGGGTTGCGGGAAAAAGGATCATACCAGTGTAGGCGCAGCAAATGTACACACACATTAAGTCGCACACGGTTACTGTATCGCGAAGCAGTCTTCAGTGATTTCTAAATCTAGTGTGGGTGTATCAGCAGCATGTCACGCGTTTCTGTCATCTAGGGATGACCAGTCATGCTGGATATGGCGTGGAAATAGCATATCAGTGACTGCGCGTGGGTACGCGCAAAACAGATCACAATACCATAGAATTACACAGACACAAGCGGATTCCCTGTCTAGACCGAAAGTGACGTACGTGCGACAATAATGTGCGCGCGTTCCACGACTGAGTGGGTGAAACACGAGACTCGTCTTACCACGCAAAATACCATCATGCGAAGTTTGATGAATGGCTTGTTCGTTCGCGTGACGTTCTATGTAACGAAGATGCAGCTAATTTAAAGTGCATTTGCCAAGTGCATTTTCCCTATGGCATGTATTTACATACTCCCGATTTTATTAACGCTGTATTTTGGATTTCCGAGAAATAGCTTGTTATTCTTAAATCCTAATAGGCTGTTACACATTATTCCTATTCATTTAGCGTGACATACTAACATCGAAAATACAGGTTTCACAAATACATTTCACAAGAGCAAGCCAGAGGTTCAATTTCCATGTAGTATCCGCGTTCGCTTCAACATGTTTTACATGCGTGATAGCAGTCGTCGCGTTCGTCGTGTGCTGAATCGTAGCTACAATAGGTAGACCTCTCCTCACATAGCGCTAGCACATACATACGTGTCTATTATACTAATCAGGGGCCCTTTGTCAGAAACAAAATGAGTCTTAACATTAGTCGTAAGTGCTATCTTAGCATTAGCATTAGCATTAACTATACGATGTTTCTGACAACGGGCCCCAGGTGCTTAGGAAATGTTTACTAGCCGCGCTTTAATACATATCCGCGTTCTCCGACCGTGCGTCACTGAAAATTTATTATCTTATATACATATATATATAAATATCAATTATAAATGTATTTTGTTGTTATTATTGTTATTGTTTTTGTTATCTATTGACGGTTTCTCTCAACTATAAAAGCAATTAAATATCATACAAGAAGACGATAACCGTTCTATATATGATCGGTTATCGTAGTTTTCGTAATACAGCGAGGAGAATGCTTGCACGTCTGAGTTGCGCCCAGTCACAACTAACGCTGCGCATGTTTCGAAACCTGAAAACACGGAGTCTCAGTGGTTTTCTGCGCGGGAGAGTTATAGATGCAAAGGTAAAGAGTAACGAGACAGAAAGAGAAGAGGGATTCAGTTAGGCGAGAGAGAAAGGCAAAGATAAAAAAGAGAGAGGACGAGAGGGGGAAGACAGGGAGAAGGGATGGAAAAGAGAGTGAGAGGGGGATAGATAGATAGATAGATAGATAGATAGATAGATAGATAGACAGATAGATAGATAGATAGATAGATAGATAGATAGATAGATAGATAGATAGATAGATAGATAGATAAACAGATAGATAGATAGATAGATAGATAGATAGATAGATAGATAGATAATAGATAGATAGATAGATA
>NW_014578386.1:0-11226 GCF_000485595.1 Priapulus caudatus
GATTGGCACAGCGGTGGCGAAGCTCGGATGTTTGTGTTGCCCATCATACCGGTGTGCCAGCAGACGGGGAAGGAGGTTGGCGAGGTGTCGAGGCCTGTCGGTGCCATTCTGTGTGTTCCTGCAGCACGTTGTGGCGGCCCCCGTCGCTGCGAGACATGCCGGTCAGTGGTCACCATGTGCGAGGGTTAGAGTTAGGGTCAGGGGTCATCGTGTGCGAGGGTTAGAGTTAGGGTCAGGGGTCATCGTGTGCGAGGGTTAGAGTTAGGGGTCAGAGGTC
This sequence comes from Priapulus caudatus, assembly GCF_000485595.1. Classification (NCBI taxonomy): domain Eukaryota; kingdom Metazoa; phylum Priapulida; class Priapulimorpha; order Priapulimorphida; family Priapulidae; genus Priapulus; species Priapulus caudatus. The sequence goes on from NW_014578386.1 coordinate 278, forward strand.
ACCAGGTGTGAGAGTTAGGGTCAGGGGTCACTGTGTGTGAGGGTTAGAGTTAGGGTCAGGGGTCACTGTGTGTGAGGGTTAGAGTTAGGGGTCAGAGGTCACCATGTGCGAGGGTTAGAGTTAGGGGTCAGAGTCACCAGGTGTGAGTAGTTTACGGGTCAGGGGTCATTGTGTGTGAGGGTTAGAGTTAGGGTCAGGGGTCACTGTGTGTGAGGGTTAAGAGTTAGGGTGCAAGGGGTCACCGTGTGGCGCAGGGTTAGAGTTAGGGTCAGGGGTCACCATGTGCCGAGGGTTTAGAAATTAGGGTCAGGGGTCACTCAATGTGCGCAGGGTTAGAGTTAGGCGTTCAGCAGTCCACCGTGTTCCGAGGGTTTAGCAGTTAGGGGTCAGAGCCTTCAGAGGTCACCATGTGCGAGGGTTAGAGTTAGGGTCAGCCGTAGGATTAAGAGTTAAGATTATGGTTAGAGTTAAGTGTTAGGGTTAAAGGGTAAGGTTCGAGTTAGGGTTAGAATTGCGATTCACGGTGAAGAGTTAGGGTCAAGGGTAGGATTAGGTTTATGGTTATAGTTGGAGTTAGGGTTAGGTGTAGGGCTAGGGTTAGGGTTAGGGTTAGGGTTAGGGTAAGTATAATGGTTAAACTATGTACTATGGTTAGGGTCGGGATTAGAGTTGTTGTTACGGTTAGCATTGGTATTGTGGCTATCATTATGAATAGGATTAGGATTAGGATGAGGTGACCAGGATGAGGTAAAATATATTACTGATTGTGACATGAGAATTCAGCCCTCCAAGATAAGGTCAGGTAAAGACAGCACTAATCTTCAGCACAACTTTAACCTTACCCCTAATCCTATCCGCAACTGTAAACTTACCCCTAATCCTCTTCTCATGACTCACGCACCAAAACGCACCAAAACGCACCACTCTTCTCATGGTCCTAACCATAATTCTAACCTTACAAGTTACCCCTATTTCCGATCTTCACGCTAACACCATAGCAAGTAATCAAGAGCTAATAATACCTCTAGAGGTATCATTAGCTCTTGAAGTAATGTATATTCGAGGATATCTGAGCTAGCTGATGTAAAACACATTGCGCATCATGTTTTGAGTTGATGGAGTTTGTTGAGAGTCATGATGTCCTGAGTTTGATCATCATGTTCACTTGTGAGTAGATGGTGAGTTAAGCATAGTATTCGCTACTAAAGATCATGGGCCCGTTGTCAGAAACAAAATTGGTCTTAACATTAGTCTTAACATGAACTTTTTCTCTAAGTAGACCGTTGACAGAAACGCTGCCAAGTTACGAGAATGAAAAATCGAAGCAGATTTCCTCATAACAATACGAAACAAAGTGATGTCGACAGTCTAGGAGAAATTGTTAATGTTAAGACTAATGTTAAGACTATTTTTGTTTCTGACAATGGGCCCCAGGCGAATACAATTCTAACCTTCAGCCTAACACCATGGCGGATGATGTATGTTTCAGGATGAGGTGAGCAAGGCAAGGCACTCTGTCCGTGTGTCCCTCTACGACAGCCTCTACCGACAATTCATCGGGAGGACATGGTGCAGCGCCGAGGTTGCCCGCGGCGACGGCCAATCACCAAGACTCGTCTACAACCAGGTGAGATCGCGGTGTCTTCTCACCGCTGATCCTGTCACACTTCCTTCCTTCCCTCCCTAGGCCGACTCTGCTATGGGACGAGTCTGTATGCTATGGGCCGACTCTGCTATGGGCCGACTCTGCTATGGGACGAGTCTGTATAGGCCGACTCCGTATAGGCCAAAAACGTTATGGTCCGAGTCGACCCGGACTACGATGTTTACGTTTGTACCAAAGATTCTAGAGTGCCGTAGGCTCAGATAGACTCGTTCACTCTACGATCTTTGGTTTGTACCGAGCAAATTATGTACCTTCCATAGACTGGTACGTTTTGTCTACACTTTGTTAAAGTCTTCATATTTAGTATGATTATATCATATATAGAGCAGAGACCGTGTCCAACTAGCCTCTCTCATGAGGCGGGGCCTAGTAGTTGTAAACTCGGAAATGTTTCGAACACTAGAGATATGTGATCTCATAAACTCATCCAGTTCGCAGGCGTAAAATAAAGTGAGCAACGTGCGAATTTGGTGCTCATGCGTTTTCTAACTGCTAGTCTTAGCATGCGTGCGCACGGACACTTAGAACGTTTCAGTGATAAAATTATGGAAAATGTACACTGAGTGCGTCACGTCTCGGCGTTTCGTCGTTCCGCGTCTGCGGACCTGTAGCGTCTTTGTTTACACCATGGTGGTCACCGTCACGAAAAAGCAGAACTGGCATAAGTTTGTTGAAAATACACCAATCCTACCTCCTGCATGGGACAGACAACAAATCCGTACGAATGCCACGATTCCATTCTGCCTGAATATTAAACAATTAGATGGACTTAACCTCAAGGTAAACATCTTTATGTGTGGAAAGTTTGCGTGGTGCATAGCTCTAGTACTATATATAGCCCGCGTACAGGTCAGTTGCCACTGGCAGCGGCTAGCGGCGGCCACGGCCACGTAAACGGCCAGCAGCGGCGGCCACCAGCGGCAACTGTACGCAGGCTATAGTACTAGAGCTACGTGGTGCAGTGCTAGTATTGGCAGTAATGCGAGTACTAGCCTATTGCTAAGTAATGACAATGCTAAGTAAGATTACTCAGTTACTGTCTCAGTGTCTGTGCCAGTGGCACCACAGCCAGTGCCGCTCATACTCATACTCATAGGGTCTATGTCCCCCAGGGTACTGCCGGAACGTACCCCGGGTACGGTCCGGTATACCGCAACGTACCCTGGTACTAAATACTACTATCTAATATGCCGGACCTTACCTCGCCTACTCCATTAACGAGTCTAGGGAGTCGCCTACGCCTACTCCCTAACCATAACCCTAACACTAACCCTAACCCTAACACTAACCCTAACCCTAACACTAACCCTAACCCTAACACTAACCCTAACCCTAACACTAACCCTAACCCTAACCCTAACCCTAACCATATCAGCTAGATATAGTTACCAAGGTACGTTCTGGCAGTACCTTGGGGGACATAGACCCTATGAGCGCCAGTGCCACTTTAACTTCGGCCGTGTCAGTGATGATAGTAAATAAACACAAATTGCATTTAGTACCAAAGTCTTAATGTTTATGGACTCTCTATCGCCAAATAATTGGTATGTAAATGTCATTCAACTCTTCCAACATCTTGCAAATCCCTATAGAAAACTCATTTCAAGGTAATGTAAATGGGAACAATCGACTGTTTATTATTCGAAACTTCTTATCAGCAAGATTCTATTGTTTGGCCAATGAACATAGTCGTGTATACCACTTCATACTAGCAGCATTATCAAGTTGCCCCCCCCCCCAACACTTATGGTACAGTATGCACGTACACGTACACAAACACATACTCACACACTCTCTCTCTCTCTCTCTGTCGTGCTCTCCTCTCTCACATCACACACGACACTACGACACACAGCACACACAGCACATCACGACACAACACAACACACACACTCACGCACGGCACCGCGCACATGCATGCGCGCACAGATGAATTGGCTTGTCATGCTTTCCCCACCTACTCTATCTTTCTGTGAGTTTGTGCAGAGCAGTGTGCATTCAATGAGGTTGTGTGTTGAAGAGGAGCCTTTGACTAGCATTTATGTGGAATTATTATATATGCAAACATGAATTCTTGTTGGTAAATACAATTTTTAAGTTTCTGGCCATTGATTTTAGTTCAAGTAAAACGGTATCATTCGCGGAGCTAGTTAAGTTGTTACACTATGTAGAGCGCCTATCAAATAGGTCCTGCATCAATTTCACTACTATAATACACATTTCACTTGCCATCTGGTGATTTTAGCAACAGCTGGTCATCGGTTGGTGTTCTGAATTTCAACTGGAAGCCATCATGTTATCTTCCAGTGTGCAAAAATGATACATTTTGACATCTAAAAGACATATTTTTAGCTCATCTGCACAGGACTGAGTCAGTGCAGCTTGGTAGAATCGGCCATGATCGTCCGTCCCGTGGCCGTCCGTCGAGAGTGCAACTCCGTGCGTCCGTGCCCGTCGAACGCAAGTTGGGCACAAATCGTTAACCGCTGTCGACGTACGGGTCACGATATTCGGCGATTTGGGGGGGTAATGCCGAAAACCGAGTTGGGATGTCGAGAGCTGGGGGGTACAAGGTCAAAGGTCAAGAGTGTAAAGAGAAGTGGAACATTCAGCTCCTTATACTGTAAGGTATAAGGGAGGAAATGCAGAATTGCGGCCGCAAATCTAAAACGGCTCGACCTAGGCTCCGTGATCGTCGGTGTATAGCATCATGGTAGGAAAAGCGCATCACTGGTGCGCGAAATTGGATGGTCACCAGGTCAAGGTCAATGGGCACGGGCAGATTCTTAGACATGTTTCTGAGGACATGGTCTGACGGAGCGATTGAAAAACTTTTTTGTTTCAGCGTGACCTAGATGCAGTTTTTGATGGCATATTATTGAAAGGACCATGAATCATACTTCTGCTCGACCGATGCGAAAGATAAGTGGTCAGATAACGATTTTGTGACCCGCTCAGCGAGCGAGGGCTTTAAAACATGGACTTTGTTGACTGTCTGATTAAAGAATTTGAACCTGCGCGATTTGCTAGTAGAGGATCTATACATGCCATGGCATGTAAATGAAGCCGCTACAATGTCACAGTGAAATTTTAAAAGCTACATTTGGTTAAAGAAGGTTTTAATGCTCGTTAAATCGTATTAATTAATGGCGAGTTCTGTTACTGTCCGTATGTTAGCATGTAACGTAATGTTCTCACTGCCCAGTGGCTACTGGCCAGTGCAGTGTGTTGGGTACTGTGGAGTTTTTGCCTTAATTGGTTACAGGTGGGCAGCTGCTCTATTAGGGCGCAGCTGTAGGCTTGCGTAGGTAAATGGATGAGCTGGCTTACCTATTCTGTCTTGGCAGATTAGTTTGTTGCTACTGTACGTATGATGGGAGGCTTTCCATCTTTAACTGCTGAAAGACTACAGCTAAACGTAGCGCAGGCCATCGTCTCGTGGCAGACTTTCATAACGAAGCGATCCAACGAACATTCTTTGAGAAGGTTTCCTGATGACGCATCACTGTGCATTCCACTGTTTAGTCGGCGTGTATCCTGAACCACATTATGGGGACTAAACGAGGGTTTTTAAGCTAGAAATCGCCACCGACTCCTCCACCACAGAGTCACCGCACGTAGACGTTAGTGATGAAAGCGCTGGCGCTGCCTGGGGCGGCAACTTGTTTTATGTGTGAATGTGATGGTAAAACAACTCAGTAGTCAGTGAGTCTTTAAAACGATATTAGTTTCGAAAATTAATACACGAAAGGTTAGTATAATCATTTGAAGTGTTCATGTATACTAAATGCACATATGGTATATAATACATGTGCGTGTTTGTGTGTGCATGCATGTGCGTGCGCATGCGTCTGCGCATGCGTGTGTGTGTAATTCACAACTTATTGCATGTATAAAAAAATTCTTAATAGTATTAACGAATATATTTAGTATTGTAATGAGTAGTGCAAACATTTACTACAATAACGAGATATAATAGTGTAGAATAGATGTGCAATAACTTAATATACTGCACAAAAGGTGGCGCCAAACCTGAATAAGACACGAGCCAGTCCTCAGATTGTCGGCACTATCTCGGCCTGCAGCGGGCGTGTGCCACTCGAAGCCTGTGATTTATTGATCGCAACACACGCCCTGTTGCGCGGAGCCGGCACACACTGCCATTTTCTCCTCCTCCGCCACTCAATGCTGTATGGTGATTAGGATAGTGCACCCTTGATTACCTGAGCGGGAGCGAGCAGCGGCAGACAGGAATAGTGAGCATAAAGTTAATACCCGAGGCCAGCCCTGCGGCTAGACCATACTCAGCAATCGGAGTATCAGGAACAGTTCTCAATGTGGTTGTGAAGAGAGAGAGAGAGTGAGAGAGAGAAAGAGAGAGAGAGAGAGAGAGACAGAAAGAAGAGAGACCGAGAGAGAGACCAGAGAGAGAACGAGAGAGACGAGAGAGAGAGAGAGAAGAGAGAGGAGAGAGAGAGAGACAGGCGAGAGAAGAGAGGAAAGAAAGAGAGAGAGAGAGAGAGAGAGAGAGACGAGAGAGAGAGAGAGAGAGAGTAGAGAGAGAGAGCAGAGAGAAGAAGAGGAGCAGAGAGAGAGAGAGAGTAGAGAGAAAGAAGGAGAGATCGAGCAGAGTAGGCCAGGACAAAATACAGAAAGAGAGAGAAAGAGAGAGAGAGAGAGAGAGAAGAATGTGTACGAGGCATTGCATTCAACATCTACTTCGATAATTGATAACTTCGCCGACGAATCTGCATCATTGAGTCGCCTTGCCGTGTCAACACCCAGACGCCTAATCGCACGCTTAGACATCAGTCAAGAGTCAGTGGCGGCGCATGGCGGAGCCGACTGACACACGGGCGTGGGCACACGCGGTGGCAAGCTGGGAGCGTGCCCTCATACGGTGGCTGCCAGCGAGAGGGAAAGGAGGTTGGCGAGGTGTCGAGGCCTGCTCGGTGCCATTCTGCTGTTGTTCCTGCAGCACGCCTGTGCGGCCCCGTCGGTGCGAGACGTGTCCGGTCAGTCGGTCACGTGTGCGATGGGTTAGAGTTAGGGTCAGGGTGCCACACCGAGGTGCGAGGGTTAGAGTTTTAGGGTTCCAGAAGGCTCAATCGTGTGCGAGGTTAGAGTTAGGGGTCAGAGGTCACCAGGTGTGCAGAGTTAGGGTCAGGGGGCACTGGTGTGTGAGGGTTAGAGTAGGGTCGCAGGGTCACTGGTGTGTGAGGTGTTAGAGTTAGGGTCAGAGGTCACCGTGTGTCGAGGGTTAGATTTAGGGGTCCAGAGGTGCCGACTCAGGTGTTGAGAGTTAGGGTCAGGGTCATTGTGTGTGAAGGTTAGAGTGTTATGGTGCAGGGTCAAGCTGGTTGTGTGAGGGTTAGAGGTAGGGTTCAGGGGTCACCGTGTGCGAGGGTTCAGAGTTCAGGGTCCGCAGGGGTCACCATGTGAGAGGTTAGAAAAGTTAAGGGTCAGGGGTCACCATGTGCGAGGGCTTAGAGTTAGGGTCAGCAGTCCACCGTGTTTCGAGGGTTTAGAGTTAGGGGTCAGAGCTTGCAGAGGTCAAGCATGTGGCGAGGGTTAGGAGTTAGGTCATGCCGCTAGGATTAGGAGTTAAGATTATGGTTAGAGTTAAGTGTTAGGGTTAATGGGTAACGGTTCGAGTTAGGGTTAGTACATTGCGATCACGTGAAGAGTTTTAAGGGTTTCAAGGGTAGAGTTAGGTTTATTGGTTATAAGTTGATGTTAGGAGTTAGGTGTAGGCTAAGGGTTAGGTTAGGGTTAGGGATAAGTATAATGGTTAAAGCTATGTACTATGGTTAGGGTCGGATTAAGTGTTGTTACGGTTGACATTGTATTGTGGCTATCATTATGAATAGGGTTTAGGATTAGGAATGAGGTGACCAGGATGAGGTAAATTATATATTTACTGATTGTGACATGTAGAATAAGCCGCTCCAAGGACTAAGGTCAGAGTAAAGACATCACTTAATTCTTCAGCACTAACTTTAACCTTACTCCTAGATCCCTATCCGGCCAATCTGTTAAACTTACCCCTAGATGCCTCTTCTCATCGACTCACGCACTGCACAAAACGCACACAAAACGGCACCAACTCTTCTCATGGTCGCTAAGCCATTAATCCTATACCTTACAAGGTTACCCCTATTTCCCGATCTTCCACGCTAACATCCATAGCGGAAGTAATACAGAGCTACTAATACCGAGGTATTATTAGCTCTTGAAGTAATGTATATTATATATATTCTAAGGATGGAATAATCTGAGCTAGCTGTATGTAAAACACATTGCGACATGGCCTGGAGGATTTGATCATCATGTTTCACTTGTGAGCTAGACTGAGTGAGTTAAGGTCATAGTGATTCGCTACTAAAGATCATGGGCCCGGTTGTCAGAGAAAAATCAAAATTGGTCAGTTAACATTAGTCTTAACATGAACTTTTTCTCATAAGTAGACCGTTTGACAAAGACGCTGGCAAGTTACGAGAATGAAAATCGTAGCAAGATTTCCTGCATAACAATACGAAACAAAGTGATGTTCGACAGGGTCCTACGGAGAAATTGTTAATGTTAATTAACTATATGTTAAGACTAATTTTTCGTTTCGTGACAATGGCCCCAGGCTGAATACAATTCTAACCTTACAGGACTAACACCATGGCGGATGATGTATGTTTCAGGATGAGGTTAGCGCCAAGGCAAGGCACTCCTGTCCGTGTTGTCCTCTAGCGAAGGCCTCTACCGGACATTCATATCCGGGAGGACTATGGTGAGCAGCGCGAGGTTGCGCGCGCGACGGGCCAATCAACCAAGACTCGTCTAGCAACCAGTGTGAGAGTCCGGTGTCTTCGTCACGGCGGCTGATCCTGTCAGCACTTCTTCCTTCCCATCGGCCTGCGCTCCCACGCTTCCTTCGCGCTTTTCGCCTCCCTCCGCTCACCTTCCTTTCTCCCTCCCTGGCGCTTTCGCTCCTACCTCCCTTCCCTCCCCCCTCCTCACGCTCGCCGTCCGTCGCCTCCGCAGACCTTCCTTCCCTCCTTCCCTCCCCAATCCTCCTTTCCTTCGCTCGCCTCCCTCGTCTTCCTGTCCCTGCCCTCAGCCTCCACCTTCCTTCCATCACTCCCTCCTTCCCTTCCTTCCTCCCTCCCTCCCTCCCTGCCCCTCCCTCCTTCCCTCCGCTCTCTCGGCCCTCCCGCTGCCTTCCTCGCTCCCTCCCTCCCCTACCCTCCTCCACCGTCTTCCTTCCCATCCCTCCCTCCGCTCAGCCTCCCTCCTTGCTTTCCCTTGTCTCGGCTGCCCGTCCCTTCCACGCTTCACCTTCTCTGCTCCCTCCCTCCGCCCCTCGCTTCCAGCTCTCCCTCTGTCTCGTCCCTGCCGTCCCTCCAACCTTCCTTCCCTTCCTCCCTCCCTCCATTCCTCCCGCTCCCTCTTTGCCCGTCCCTTCGCTCCTCCTCCCACCTTCGCTTCCGCATCGTTTTCTTCCCACCGGACTCCTTCCGCTTCGCTCTCGTCCCCGCTCCTTCCTCCTCCCTCAATTCCGTTCGCGCTGCTCCACCCGCTTCCTTTCCGGGCCCCTTGTCCATTCCACCCTCGCTTCGCCTCCGCTCCCTCCCTTGCCGCGCGGGCTCCGCCGTCGGCCTCCTCCTTTCCTTCCGTTCCTGCCCCCCACTCCCTCCCTCCCTCTCTCCCTCGCCTTCCTTCCTTCCCGCGCGCTCCTTCGCTCCCTATTCCTCGCCGTCTCAGTGTGACTATCCAATTCTATCGTCATTATATATCTAGCACCTTGGCAAGTTTCTCTAACCACGCACATAATCACTGCATCAGCAGCGTAACATGAAGCCCCACTCTCTCTCTCTCTCTCTCTCTCTCTCTTCTTCTCCCTCCCTCCCTCCCTCCCTCCCTCACTCCTCCTCCTCCCGCTCGTTTGCTTGATCCATCACTGCATTCATGATGTGATATGAAACCCCACTCTCTTTCTCTGCCTCTGCCTCCCTCCCTCCCTCACTCTTCCTCCTCCTCCCTCTCTCTTGTGACTATGCAATTCTATCATCACTATATATCTCTAGTAACTTCGCAAGTGCCTGTAAACGAATATTGTCAGTACAGGCCAGTGAAAAAAATACACGGGGGCTCGGGGCGATTTAGCCCCCGAAATGCCAAAAAGAGCCCCCGTAAATTTGCATAGAGTTCAATTCAAACCAAATTTTAAAGTGCTATTTTCATGCATGCGAGCTTGAAAAGTAGCCCCCGAAAAATTTTCTTTTTTTCCCTGGTACAGGCCACTGTGTGGGAGGGACTCTTTCTGGCAAAAATGAAAATCTCTGTCTCTAAGGACAAATACAGTCTGTTGGGTCTGCAATGATGTTGACTGAAATAGTATTGATAGATAATGATAATTATCTATTATAGTAGTAGATATTATTATTTATTATAGTAGTAGTAGATAGTATTGACAGAATATAATTATGTAGACACTTCACAGCAATTACCATTTCGAATCAGAAATCCCTCGATCAAAACTGAAAGAGCCCTGCTTAAAATTGAAAACTGCCCACTTCAAAATAAACAGCCCTCACTCCAAAAAAGAAATGTCCATTCCGAATAGGAATGTCGTTCACTCCAACTGGGAAATCCACAGCTTCGGATCGGAAATCCTCTTTTCTGACTTCACGGGATTCTATTCCGTATTTTCGCAGAATGTCTACTTCCACACGTCGCTCAAGGACGAGCACATTCTTCTCATCGTCGAGATTGTCTCCAGCACTGGCCCACCAGGGGGCGCCGGCAGGCCTGTCACGAACGGCTGGGGCATGTTCCGCCTGTTCAACTACCAGGGAGATGTGTTGGACGCGGCAAGTCGCGACAGCTCGCCGCAACAGAGGTAAAACAATAGAGCATTCCACGCGCCACGTGCGTCGCGATACTCGATAAGCCATATGAATCGTTTAATATTAATCGTTTAATATTTATATAATGTTTATAACATGAATCATGAAGTCCGCTGTATCTGCTATCCAACGGTGGTAGAGCAATCTATAACTACTTCACTGTTAATGCCTGCTGATAATTTTTTGGGGGTATATTTTTTGGGTCAGTATCATATGTAGTTCAATAGGGACATAGCATAATTCCATCATTGTGCTGTCCAGTTATATATAACTACACAGATCAGTGTCACCACCACTAAGAGGATTGGAAGAGAGATTAGCGAGAATCTGTTGTTTAGTTAGGCCATAATAAAATTATTGTTTGTTTGCCCTCACCCGACCGA
>NW_014578386.1:11236-17525 GCF_000485595.1 Priapulus caudatus
TAATAATAAATAATGTTCAGTGTTGCCATGGGTTTGATCAGAGATCTGCTTTGATAGTTCTCTCTCGAGTGGCAGTTGTACTGAGAAAGCCCCACTGTAGGACTGACACCTGTAAAGTAGTTTGAGGTTTTCCCTAGGTGACCTTCACATACATGCCTGACTGTGCTAAGTGGTCCTGTTACATAATTGTGTTTGTAGGCACCGTGAACAAGTCTCACAGGTCAAGAGAGCAAGTAAGCGAGCAGTCGCACTGTAATTAATAAAGCCAACATTGATCGTGTATTGATTGGGGCTCTAGAGGGGTTCACACTGCAGGCGGGGCCTCTCCTACAGTCAGTGTGCATTTCTGCACCCACCACGGGGATCTGTGTTAATGTAATCATAATTAATGCATTAACGTCGTTAATACGAAATTGAATAGTAACGTTAATGCTGAAATCGATTACTAACTTGAATAAATATTAAAGAGAAAACCTAAATTGAATACTTAAATAGTTGAATGGGTTGAGTGGTAAAAATATAAATTTTGAGTAATTAGTCAATGTCAGCCATTAAGGAGATGTTTAGCATTGCACTTCAGACATTAATTAGCACAATTATATGACACATTGAAATATTCATGAGTGGATGCTGGGGGCGTACTGTTAATGTTAATGTTGGCGTTAATGTTAGAAGCATCAAATAAATATTTTAAGTATTGTTTACCAAGAGAGGAATCGTTGAAGTCTGCTTTGGTGTAAGAGGAATTATGCAGTGTGATGAAATATCAGAGCTAGAATTTTACCACGTTCCGTGAATGCCCTCCTTATTGCCTGTGTCCTGGAAAATTGGACGATATCCAAGGCAATAAACTGCGGTGGCTGTTATACCTATTCATCATGTCTGCCCCTGTCATTAACTCGTATGTGATGTGTACGTATCCCATACGATTTTACATAAAAAAAAGTCTAGGAATAGTGTTCGTTGCCTCTCCTATTAATGGAATGTCTGCCTTAGTGCCCCTCCAACTTTGATCCGGTGTCCCAAAATTCCTGATTAAACTGAAGGCAATGGTTTTCCGTTGCCCTAAAATGCAGCACATTCTACCCTTGGAGTATTACAGGGTCGTGAAACGCGCAGATGGACACACCCCCTTGCTATTAGTATGGGAGTTAAGAGCCATAAATCAGATGAATTGTGCACTTTTTGACAAAAGCATGACAATTGGCACACAGGTAGTTTATGATATGTACATTCATATGAGATCGGGTACCCATCTCCATCGGCATGGTATCTGGGCACGATCTTGAATTTTAATTCATGCTAAGTGGTGCTCATAGGGTCTATGTCCCCCAGGGTACCATCGGAGGTACCTGGTAACTATCTGATATGGTTAGGGTTAGGGTTAGGGAGTAGGCGGTGCGCGACTCCTTAAGCTCGTTAGTGGAGTAGGCGAGGTACGGTCCGGCATATTAGATAGTACCAGGACAGTTCCGATAACGATATTGTACCCAGGGTACCATCCGATAGTACCCTGGGGGCCATAGACCTCTCAGCCTAAGTGGTTTCTGCACGTTGTCGTAGATGCCCTGCTGAAGCCCCGGCTGATGAGGAAGACCTCGTGCATCATCGAGAAGCTGAGCATCACGCTGTATCCTTCCGTCGCCGAGTTCGAGGAGCGTCTGATATTGCACATCAACGACGATCGGCAGAATCGTGCAAACACGCCGACAGATGGCAGCACCATCACCATCAGCGAGCGTCGACTGAAGGTAAACCTTGGATACACATAGTATCAGGTGTTAATAATGACAAAAATGATTAATAACATACATATAAAAAATGACCTAATTGAGATATTAACCCCTGATAGTATATGTATGCAGGTATCTAAGTGTATAGTTGCACATGGCTGTTGTGGTTGTATTTTGTTCTCTGTGTGTGTGTGTGTGTGTGTGTGCGTGCGTGCGTGCGTGCGTGCGTGCGTGCGTGCGTGCGTGTGTGACAAACAGTGTGTTGTTCTGTTTTATATCTAAAATTCCAAATTATATAATATAATACACTCAAGATCTGGTGTAACAAAAGAGTTACATGGAATAGGTGGAGTCATGGACTGGTGAGGTGGCTGTACTGCACTGTTTCATGTTGTGTTGTGCGGCACATGACAGTCTGTTAGTTATGTCACATGTTGCTATACCAAATGTCGTAGCATGCCATGCTTTTATGTTGTTATACGTTGTATTATGTTACGCAACATTACGTTGGTTATGTTGTATTACATCATGCTATGTCATATTATATGCCATCTCATGATATACAATGGGTCATCATTGAGGCTGAGACGGTCTATGTCCCCCAGGGTACTGCTGGAAACGTACCCTGGGTACGGTCCGGTTAACCGGAACGGTCCTGCGGTACTATCTAATATGCCGGACTACCTCGCCTACCTCACTAACGATTGTAGGGAGTCGCCTACGCCTACTGCCTAACCCTAACCCTAACCCTAACAGCTAACCCCTAACCCTAACCATATCATATAGTTACCAGGGTACGTTCGCGGTATACCGAACCGTACCCAGGGTACGTTCCGGCAGTACCCTGGGGGACATAGACTCTATGAGGCATCATTGGGTCATGCCATGCTTACCCTTATGTGACGCTGTCCCATGTTGCATGATGTTTTGTTATATTGCGTTATGTCACGATGATGATGTTGATGATGATGATGATGATGATGATGATGGTGATTATTATTATTATTAATATTATTGTTATTATTGTTATTATTACAATCGCTACAGTGTGGGAGGTATGTAATAATGCATGCTGTCTCTCTCTCTCTCTTCTCTCTCTCTTCTTCTCTTCTCTCTCTCTCTCTCTCTCTCTCTCTCGCTCTCTCTCTCTCTCTCTCTCTCGCTCTCGCTCTCGTTCGCTCTCTCTGCTCTCTCTCTCTCTCTCTTCTCTCTCTCTTCTCTCTCTCTCTCTCTCTCTCTCTCTCTCTCTCTTCTCTCTCTCTCTCTCTCTCTCTCTCTCTCTCTCTCTCTTTCTATCTCTCTCTCTCTCTCTCTTCTCTCTCTCCGCTCTCTACTCTCTCTGCATGGACAGGTTGGTGTGCACAACGGCTGGTGCTACGTGGATGAACCGCAGATACTGCACTTGTTACCTGATAGCCAGTTGTCTCGGCGAGGCAGCGTGAGACAGGCGAGTCTGAGACATCACAACCGCAGCTTCAGCAACGGCTCAGGGTATGCTACAAATTATCTGCATGACTCTAGATTTTGGAGCCAAAAAAAAAAAAGTTCTACTAAAAGAGAATTGTTGTAGTCAGAATGAAGGCTGTACATGTACTCAAATGTGCCTCAAATACCATCTCCTGCGATCTACATTTTCAAAATTTGCTGTGGGAGGACCACCCGACCCCACACCTGTTTCACACGCCCTCCTTGAAATCCTGGATCCGCCACTGCCCCCCCCCCTAGGAATTTGCTCAGTCTACAGCCCTGAGGGGTGAGCGTCAATCTTCTAGGACAAGTGCTGCCTTAGGTTTGCTCAGAGAGTTTAGTGCACTGTGGCAAATCGGAGCGAGGAGCCCCAAAGCAAATGGTTTCTTCAAGAGAAGGGTTGAACACAAAGTCACTTAGTTTTTAACCATTTTTGTGTCTGACAAAGTGGGATACCCATGCAGGGTTCTGCCCAGTATTTTTTAGTGCCGGGCGCATCCACTTGCGACGAAGTCGGAAGATGCAAGCGCTGTAGGCGCGAAGCCAATCTAGGGGGGTCCGGGGCATGCCCCACCGGAAATTTTTTAATTTTAGATAGTCTGAAACTCAATTTCCTGCATTCTGAGCAATAAAAAGCCCATATATCAGACTTTTTATTTTTTTTATATATATCAAAAATTTGTGACGGGCGGAGATATATAGTGCCGGGCGGCAACCGCGAGTGCCGGGCACACCCGCTCACCGCCGCCCACCGTGGGCAGAACCCTGCCATGCTAGATGAAATTTATGAGTTATCTCTGCATAAGCAGTGCTTTTATGAATATATAGGTGGCGCTTACCATCTTAGTAATGCAGTGATTGGTGTATAGGTGGCACTAACTTCTACGGTAGCACAGTTATAAACTAAAAAAAAAAACTCCACAGTGAATAAACTGTGGTTTTCTTAATGTGCTGACCGCTGCTAAGCGTTTCCACTCACCATACTTGCTGTGGTTTATACTGAGCAGGTACACTTCATAACTAACATATGCTAGTAGTGCACACTTGTGCACGGACCAAGATAACTCAATGTGGTTGCTGTATACTGTTCCTAGTAACAATTTACTGTTACTGAAATCACGGTTACTATTTTCTACAACCTCCCGCACTGAAAGAGGTCGCTTACTGCATCTGTATTGGAGTTATTAATATATAGGTGTGATATATTAGTTTTTATTCTGTGTTAGCATCTTAGTAGTGTGGTAATTGGTGTATAGATGGCGCTGATCGTTTCAGTGGAGCTGGTGGCTCTTCACTCGTTCTGCGCAGCAAGCTGCAGGTTAAAGATCTTGCCGAACATCCAATGTTTGCTGTCGTCATCACCCTCGAGTACATCCTTTCGTTTCCGCTGAATCCGGAAAACCAGAAGGTAGGTGGCGCCGCTGGTACTCGTTACCTTTACTAAAATGCAATAAATAAAGTGCGAATGATCGGCGGATAACGAATAAAGTTGTAAGACACTCTACGCAGTCTTCATGCAGATGTTGGTGAACTGTGTGTGTGTGTGTGTGTGGGTGTTGTGATGTGTGTGTGTTGTTCGTGTTGTGTGTGTGTGTTGTGTAGTGTGTGTGTGTGTGTGTGTGTGTGTTGTGATGTGTTGTGTGTGTATGTGTGTGTGGTCGTTGTGTGTGTGTGGTGTGTGGTGTGTGTTGTGTGTTGTGTGTGTGTGTGTGTGTGTGTCGTGTGTGTGTGTGTGTGTGTGTGTGGTGCGTGATGGGCTGCTAGTAGATTGCGTGCGTGCGTGCGTGCCGTGCGTCGCGTCGTGGCTGTTTGTTGTAAAGGCCTCTCTCAAATCTTTTTGTCTCTGCTCTCTTTCTCCCTCCCTCTGTCTCTCTCTCTCTCTCTCTTCTGCTCCTCGCTCGCATAATCTTGCTTCCCTCTCTCTCCTCTTTTTTCAACTTCTCTCTCTCTCCGCTCCGATCAGTCACTTCTCTTGCTTTCTCTCTCCACACTCTCTCTCTCTCTCTCGCTCTGTCAACATGCTTGACTCTCCTTCTCTCTCTCTCTCTCCTCTCTCCTCTCTCCCTCTCTCTCTCTCTCATCTCTCGTCTCCCACTCTCTCATCCCCTTCCCTCCTCCCTCTCTGGATCTATCTTCTCTCTCTTTCTCTCTCTCTCTCTCTCTCTCTCTCTCTCTCTCTAGTTTTGTTGTTAGGCTCTTCGTCTCATCTCCCTCTGCTCTCTCCCCCTCTTTCTCCCTACTCCTTCTCCCCCTCTCTCTCCTCTCCCTCCTCGTGCCTCTCTGTGTTTTCGTTGATTAGCTCTCTCTCTTCCGCATATACTTGGCAGCGTGCGCTCACAGGCATGATTCACTAGCGAGACAACCACGCTGCTCCGTACGCGCTGGGCCGCCTGGTGTCCGTTCGCGCGGCGGGGGCCCTGAGCACGGCCGGTGACACCTGGAGATGACGCGGCGGCCCGTGCCGGCACGCCCGACCCGTGCTCCGTCTACGGTGCTGACACCTAACATCGCGATGAGTCGACGCGGGTCTCGGCCAGGCTCGCTGCGCATTCTCCTGGCACGTGGGAGCAGAAAAGTGGAGTAGGGTGAGATTGTGAAGGTGAGGGTGAGGGACTAGAGAAGTGAGAGGTTAGGCCGCGTGAGACTGGGAGGCAAGAAGGTCGAGAGGCTAGTGGTGAGACTGAAGGGTGAGGATCTAAAGAGAAGGTGGGAGTCATGGTGAGACTGGGAGGGTGAGGATCTAGAGAATGGTGAGAGGTTAGAGTGAGATGGAGGGTGAGGGATCTAGAGAAGGTGAGAGGTCATGGTGAGATGGGAGGGTGAGGGATCTAGAGAAGGTGGGAGGTCATGGTGAGATGGGAGGGTGAGGGATCTAGAGAAGGTGAGAGGTCATGGTGAGATGGGAGGCAAGAAGGTGAGAGGTCATGGTGAGATGGGAGGCAAGAAGGTGAGAGGTCATGGTGAGATGGGAGGGTGAGGGATCTAGAGAAGGTGGGAGGTCATGGTGAGATGGGAGGGTGAGGGATCTAGAGAAGGTGGGAGGTCATGGTGAGATGGGAAGGGTGTGGATCTAAGACAAGGTGGGAGGT
>NW_014578386.1:19259-21158 GCF_000485595.1 Priapulus caudatus
ATATATATAATATTCTCTATTATTCACTCCTGATGAATACATTATACAATAATGCATTATGATAACATCATTGTTGTACAGGAGTCGTATTGCAAGTGACAGACGTCTGATACCACCTGAACTAGACATGTCTCAGTCGGCCGTATCATTTGCTCTGCCACCACGCTCGCCGGTCCGGCACCCAGGTATAGATGCATGTACTTAGAAAGGATACTTCACCCTATGTAGCATATATGTGTTAGCTTTATGTCGCGTAATTTTAACTGAAAATATCCAAAGAACCTAGAGTAACGTATCCGTTTAAGTTATGCTGATGCATTTACTGGGTCTCTTTATCGAACAGTCTCGGTGGGTGTGCGCGCATTTGTTGTTTCCCACCATGATAGGTACACCATATCACATGCATGGTGTGATAGGTAACCGATATACTGCTGTAGTGTGTCAAACCTATGTTAGCAGACACATCTACCGAACATTCACTTGTCTAAAACGAACACTATTTGCGAGAACGAACACAATAATTTCGTATTGGGTTAGCCTTCATGACTGTATCTTTCTGTGCCAAACGATCACAATATCCCTGGTACGTGTTTCGGTCTCGCATCCGACGCTGCCCGGTGTGTGCAGGTATGCATCTTGATCCGTCCACCCCGCTCCGACCCGGTGGCACGCCCGCCGCGGGATCCCACATGCAGCCATTCACGTCGACTCCCTACCACGCCGCGACCGACAGACAGAGGCATGTTGTTCCCATGGAGATCCAGCACGTGACAGAGGTGGGTATACTGATACGTAGTGACTAGTGGCTCCCTCCCTCACTGCGGTTTAAATTTAAAGCGAATGAAATTTGTAGCAGGGAAAGCAATGCATTCAGTTTATTGAAGAATTTTAGGATAGCACAGCAAACATTTTCCTCGAAGGTTTATCATGGCCACTTACTTTTAATTGATGCTTCATGTGGCATAAAGAGGGATTGGATGCAAGCCAGGTAGGGTAGGGAAGGAGGCGTTTAATGCCTTAGGTGTTAGCCACACTTTGGAAGTGTCACGGGAAGTGAGGCTGTCGTTGCTGTTGCTGAGAGGGTCTATGTCCCCCAGGGTACTATCGGAGGGTGCCCTGGGTATGGTTCGATGTATAGGAACGTACCCTGGTAACTATCTGATATGGTTATGGTTAAGGGAAGGGTTAGGGTTAGAGAGTATGCGTAGGCGACTCCCTAGACTCGTTAGTGGAGTAGGCGAGGTACGGTCCGGCATATTAGATAGTTCCAGGGTACGTTCCGATATATCGAACCGTACCCAGGGTACCCTCCGATAGTACCCTGGGGGACATAGACCCTCTCAGCGTTGCTGTCTGTGCCATGGTGAAATCTGAGCCCTACCCTTACTGTAGAACCGTGTTTGCTGCATGCAATCATCTTCGGATGTGTTTTAGTATCGCGTGTGTGCAGGGGGGTGCTCCTGAATTACAGAATGCAAAATACGTTTGCTGTCCTATTTGATGTTTGGATTTATTGATTCTAATTAATAATTAAATTCTCTGGCAAGTATTTAATGAATCTTTAGAGTTCGCGATTGTCGAGAATATCAAATCTTTTTCTTATATTAGTGTCTCAAATCTCTACTAGCAGATATCTTTGTAGAATGTGTGCTTGTCTATAAAAGACACTTGGCCTTTTTCTTGAATGACCCCTAGAAATAGGTGTGACTATATGAGTGGCAGTGAGTGCATGTGAATTATGCAGATTAAATATTGTTTTGTTACTTTTTGAAATGCATTTGTTGTGATTAAACACTCTTCCCCTAGCATCAAAAGTAAATGAATACATTATATCAGGAGTAGATAATAGAGATCTCTATTATCTCTAGATCTCTAGATCTCTATTATCTACTCCTGATA
>NW_014578386.1:21168-23663 GCF_000485595.1 Priapulus caudatus
TATTATATCAGGAGTAGATAATAGAGATCTCTATTATCTCTAGATCTCTAGATCTCTATTATCTACTCCTGATATAATATATATATTTATATTTCTAATTAGTATGAGTTACTATTATACGAATTATATATTTTATTACTATACACTTATTATTTCATGTATTACTATAAGTATTGTACGTGTTATTATTAGGTATTATTTCTATGACTTTGTTACTGATTGCGTTTCTATCTCCTGCTTCAGTCCAGCACTATGCAGCAAGATGCGGCCATGTCACGTGACATCACAGAGTTGCCCTTCACTCCTGTTCACGCTCCGATACTTGTCACAGGTCCCACGTCTGGCAGGTAAGGTTGATTTAACCGTTTGTCTAATAGTCAATAAAAAAAGTCAGTCAATAGTCAAAAACAGTCTAAACAGTCAAAAATAGTCTAAACAGTCAATAGCAGTATACAATCAATGTAGGTGCTACGGTTTTATCTTAGCTTAACTCTGCACTAACTTGCCTGCCTATGTTACTCATAGGTGTTAGTTTTCTCTGATATCTTAATTGTAATAATTTATTTGTCCGTGTTTATGGGGGGGATATTATGAAATTACATTATAAATTAACATTAATATAACATTAATAACATTAATAAGTTATACATTATAAGTTATACATTATAAGTTATACATTATAAGTTATACATTATAAGTTATACATTATAAGTTATACATTATAAGTTATAATTACATTGCAAATGAGTTGTATGTGATATGGTTTTACTTGAGCTATCATGCCTGTCTGTGTTTATCGTAGGAGCTACGGGTTATCTCGAGCCGCCTACGCGCGCCTCTACTCTGCCGGCTTCCCCTCCTTACTGGACATCAAGGGGGAAGCACCCGAGGTCATTGACCCGACCGAGGTCATGACCTTTGACCCGAGGAAGGAGGCGGGCGACCTGCTACAGTGCAACGAGATTGTGCTGCAGTTTCTAGCGTATTCCAGGTATGTGAGCAACGGTCACAGCCACGACAATTTCAGGACTCGGATTTTGTGGTGCCACAAAGTGTGCGGATTTTGTGGTGCCACAACTGTGTGGATATTGTGGTGGCAAAAACTGTGGTGATTTTGTGGTGCCACAACTGTGCGGATATTGTGTTGGCACAAACTGCGGGTTTTGTGGTGGCACAAACTGTGCAGATTTTGTGGTGGCACAAATGGCGAGTGCCATGATCGCCCTGCATTCTTGTCCGGTTGGTTCTGAAAGTTGGACTGTGTCCAACTTGATGGTCTATTGTGGCTGCACCACCCTACCTGCTCTGCATCCGTTGCTGCTCCATAAAATTCAAGCTTTGCATATGTTATGTATCCCTCTATGTCCCATGTAATGGGTTGCTAATGTTAAGTTGTTGTGTATTGTTTAAAAGTAAAGGCCCTTGATAAGTATTCTTTTTAAATATTTGCCTTGGTGACTCTCCAGCTTGCCGTAATTTCCCCAAAATTCCTTATTAATCCGAAAGCAGGGACTGGAATGCCATGAAAAATGTTCAAATTTTATCCGTATGACAATCCGTTTGATCTGTGACCGATCACGATGATTGATAACGATTGATATTTGCTAACGATGTCTGCTGCTGCATTACAGGATGGTGACGCCACCGCATGTGGGTGCCAGGCAGCATGGTGCCGTGTTCTTCACATTCCAGTTCTACAGGTTCCCACAGCTTACTACAGAAAGGTTAGCCAAGTTCTCTCGCTCACCGCCTCACCGCCTCACTGTCTCCCTGTCTCAATATCTCATGTTGTTGCCTAATCTTTCTACCTCACTGTCTCACTGTCTCATCGTCTCACTGTCTGACTCCCTTACTGTCTCAATGCCTCGTCCCAATTTCTCATTATCTCAACATCCCATCGCCTCGCACTGTCACTCTCTCAGTGCCTCATCGTCTCAATAAATTGCTGTCTCACCATTTCACTGTCTCACTCTTTCGCCATCTTACTGTCTCACGGACCCTACAACGATCAAGCTGCAGTTTGATTGACAGCTATCACCCTATGTGCTGTGGTTTCAACGACTGTAATTGGTTGCCATGACGACGTTGTATCTGCAGGTTACTGCTGGGCGGTCCGGAGGTTGAGTTGTCGGCCGATCCAAAGTCGATGCCCTGTATCCTACAACGCCTCGACCGAGACGGCTCCATGCTGAAGGGTCCGCCCGGATACCAGGTGAGGGGGCGCTGTTGATGCAGCCAGGGGGCGCCGTCGAGGTGGCCGCGGGTGATGCAGCCAGGGGGGGCCGTCGATGTGGCAGCGGGTGATGCAGCCAGGGGGCGCTGTTGATGCAGCCAGGGGGCGCCGTCGATGTGGCCGCTGGTGATGCAGCCAGGGGGCGCCGTCGAGGTGGCCGAGCGTGATGCAGCCAGGGGGCGCCGTCGATGTGGCCGAGCGTGATGCAGCCAGGGGGCGCCGTCGATGTGGCCGAGCGTGATGCAGTCAGGGGGCGCCGTCG
>NW_014578386.1:24180-25333 GCF_000485595.1 Priapulus caudatus
ATTGAAATTGAAATTGAAATTGAAATTTATTGTTGAAAACCCAACAACAAGGTACAAGAACTTAGCACCAACATTTTATACGAACAGCACAACACCGAAATCCGAAAATAAAAAGACCGGTATACAACAAGATACCTAGTAAAATAAAAATGAAATACGATATGAACAATACGGTGAAAGTAGATTAGAATACAAAGGAAGATGACTTACATATTTTTGGAAATATGAAGTAAAAATTTGCACAGTTTAATCATTATTAAAGTGATGGTGATGTAGCCAGGGGCTGTTGATGTTCTTGAGGTTCAGCCTGTTTGCACTGTCACTCGGAGAGGGACCGTCTGAAGTCACTCCCTCGCGGATGAATACAAAATGGCTAGGTCAAGGTTATAACGATTCACACAGGTCAAGTACGTCGTTGACCCGCGCTACATGAAGCCTGGGGAATCGGCGTTATTCGTGCGCCACTTAGCCATGCAAACGCTACATATTGACGTCTGGGACGGTGATTCGCTGCTTCTCATTGGCTCTTGTGCGGTTGAGTTGAAGGTATGTCATCACTCAATAACTAACTAAAAAGTTAATGAGTTAGTGATTAAGTTATAATAAACTAGGTACAACTAAAGAGCGTTCAATTCTGTGTTCATGTGTTAGTAAAGAAATTTGTGTGTTTATGGAGCTAATTAATGTAATGTAACTTAAATTTGCTTGTTTGTTATTGAACGAGGGATGGCGACCTTTCAGTAAAGTCTACAGATTCGCAGTGTTCATGGTAGCATAGTTCACATGCAAGCACATACGCACGCACGCACGCATGCATCCACGCAAGCATCTACGCACTTATGCATGCACGCACGAACACACGCACGCACGTACGCACGAACGCTCGCACGCACGCATGCAGGAAGGCACGCACGAACGCACACACGCTCGCACGCTCTCACCCACGCCCTCACGCACGCACGCACGAACGCACACCTCCCCCTCCTCCCACCTCACTCACCTCACCTCATCTCTCTCTCTCTCTCTCGCTCTCTCTCTCTTTCTCTCTTTCTCGCTCTCTCTCTCTTTCTCTCTTTCTCTCTCTCTCTCTCTCTCTCTCTCTCTCTCCCTCCCTCCCACCTCCCTCACCTCACCTCACCTTTCTCTCTCTCTC
>NW_014578386.1:25717-31453 GCF_000485595.1 Priapulus caudatus
GTTCAATTCTATGTTCATGTGTTAGTAAAGAAATGTGTGTGTTTATGGAGCTAATTAATGTAATGTAACTTAAATTTGCTTGTTTGTTATCGAACGAGGTATGGCGACCTTTCAGTAAAGTCTACAGATTCGCAGTGTTTATGGTAGCATAGTTCACATGCACGCACATACGCACGCACGCAGGCACGCACGCACGCAAGCATCTACGCACTTATGCATGCACGCACGAACACACGCACGCACGTACGCACGAACGCTCGCACGCACGCATGCAGGAAGGCACGCACGAACGCACACACGCACGAACGCTCTCACCCACGACCTCACGCACGCACGAACGCAGGCCTCTCCCTCCTCCCACCTCACTCACTTCATCTCATCTCTCTCTGTCTCTCTCGCTCTCTCTCTCTTTCTCTCTTTCTCGCTCTCTCTCTCTTTCTCTCTTTCTCTCTCTCTCTCTCTCTCTCTCTCTCTCTCTCTCTCTCCCCCCTCCCCTCTCCCTCACCTCATCTCTCTCTCTCTCTCTCTCTCCCACACCTCATCTCTCTCTCTCTCTCTTTCCCGGTCGCAGCATCTCTGCAGGCAGGGCCGCGTCGCCGCGCAGGTGTCGCACGAGCTCGACGTCGTGACGACGGAGCACGCCGAGGATGCTGACGACCCGCGGGGCTTCACGATGACTCGCGGCGGAGGCGGCGTGCATCCGCTCGGCTCCCACACAGCGCTGCGCGGTCGCCTGCATCTTCGGCTTGCCAACATCGGACACACCGTTGACACCCGCACCCTCGCCATGGGTGAGTGTCGTGCTGGAATCGGAAGTCGGAGTTGCGATCTGGAGTATTAATTGCATTGTAGCTGGAATCGGAATCGGAAGTCGGAGTTGCGATCGGGAGTATTAATTGGATTGAAGCCGGAATGCATCGGAATCAGAAGTTTTTAGTTGCAATCTGGTGTGTCAGTGGATTGGAGCCGGAATGTGTGCCGGATGAGGGTTGCAGCGGAATTAGGTGTTGATATTTGTAATCATACGGGAGTCAGTGTTGGAATGGGCGCGAGCAGGTGTTTCCGAAGTGTGTCTGCAGTGTTAAAGTGACAGTTGGAATTAGAACCCATGATCAAATTGAGTTGGAATTTACATACTTACATCTCGCTTGTTATTGGATTTTGTTGCCAATGTGGATAACGTGTGTGGGTGTGTGTGTGCGTGCGGGCGCGCGTGAGTGCGTGCGTGCATGCGTGTATGTGATTTACATATCACATGTACGTGATTCACAGGCAGCTCTAAGCATTCTAGGTGCGAATAAAGGCATTCTCAAACTATGCATGGCAGCAAAGTGCTGCAAAGTCGACAGTCTGGCATGCGTGCCTGACAAACATACAACAATGTACAACATGTACATGTACAACAATGCAACAATACCACAATACAACATGTACAAACTGGGTGATTGTGGTCAGCTTAGCAACAATGTTCAATGAAGATAAAACGCAGTTTTCTCGTTAAGGCAGAACGGGTTACGTAAATTCAAGTTGGGAACTGAGTTGGGATCGATAATCAGAATTGGAGTCCAGGGGCCCGTTGTCAGAAACTTCGTAAAGTTAATGCTAATGTTAATGCCAAGATAGCACTTACGACTAATGTTAATGTTACAAGAAGATCGTTGACAGAAATGCATCACGGAATTGTAATCTTTAAGAGGTGGACAAGTGCTGGAACAGAAGTGACGGTTCAGGTTGACAAAAAAAAACTAATATTGGGATGTCGATGTCGGAGCTTAACGTGACAGGCAGCAGGCAGACGGCGCGCAGGTGGTTTGCGCAGGTGTGACACTACTGAATGTGTTTTTACTTTTGCAGGTGACATTAACTATGTACAGCAACGCATAATCTCCTCAGAAACACCAACTAAGCATGCGACCATCATGGGAACCGAGAATTCGATTGGTAACCGCATATAAGTTCAGCATGCATGTATATGTGTGTGTGTGAGTGTGTGTGAGTGCGCGTGTGAGTGTGCGTGAGTGCGTGCGTGAGTGTGTGTGTGTGTCTGCGTGTGTGTGTGTTTGTGTGCGCGTGCGCGTGCGCGTGCGTGCGTCTGTGTGTGCGCATGTGCGTGCGCGTTTGTATGTAAATCTGTGGCTCATTGTCAGGAACATTATTGATAGTTATTACTATTGTCTAAAATGGCGTAAGTTTTGCAATACACTTTAATTTCAAATGTTATGATATTTTAGTCTTATGAGGTCATAACCACTTACAATGTTTCTGACAACATGTCCTGTCACTTAAAGGAAACCCCAAAGTGTTCTGTAGTCCTTTATGGAGAGTTGTCTGTTCTAAAGGTGCTTTCAATGTCTAACTGCCTTTCAGGGGATATGCCAAACGTATACCTCTATACAAGGCCGGACTGGGAAAATCATTCAGGCTGGGAAATATAGCGCGAAATATAGCCCCAATCAGGCCACTTTTTAATTAAAAGTGACGTCGCTCCACCCCACCTATAATAATACGGCCTGCAGGGCACGCCACTTTTTTGGGGCAGGCCACTTAGCAGGCCAGGCAGGCCACCGGGAAAGCTCCTGGTGCTCCCGATCGCTAGTCCGGCCCTGCCTCTATAGACGGGAATAAGTTTTATTGATGTTGCCAACCTCATCTGATTGAACACTAACACAGATTAGACCAAACACGCATGCAGGCACACATGTACATATATATTCCTTCCATGAACCTTCAAATTCTTATTTTAGATGTGCGTTATTAGATGCTTATAGAGTGTGTAATAAAGAATAATAAAGATTCTGAATCTGTGGAATTGCAATGTAATACTATGCGCAGCTGCGTAATTAACTTCACACTACTAATTCTCATAATTGACTAATTAACCGTCTAATAACCCATCGTCAAATAAACTCGGCTAACGACGGGCGGTCAAAGGTCAAACACGCAGAGGTTTCGATTTTGTGCGCAGGTAAGAAAGCGAGAGTGTCGCAGGCACGTTCACTTGTTCGCGTCGACCGCGAGCTGGCAACGGCGCTGGCGCAGCGGAGAGACCCGGGTGCAGTGCTGAAGGAGGTGAACAACGAGGGAGAAGCCGAGCGACAGAGGAAGCTCACGCGCATGACGGTGGTCCGACAGATGGAGGGAGGGGAGCAACCGCACCCAAGTCTGGTGAGTGGTGGAGGGAGGAGGGAGGGAGGGGAGGAGGGAGGGAGGGAGGGAGGGGAGCAACCACACCCAAGTCTGGTGAGTGGTGGAGGGAGGAGAGGAGGGAGGGGAGGAGGGAGGGGAGCAACCACACCCAAGTCTGGTGAGTGGAGGAGGGAGGAAGGAGGAGGGAGGGAGTGGAGGAGGGAGGAAGAGGAGCAACCACACCCAAGTCTGGTGAGTGGTGGAGGGAGGAGGGAGGAGGGAGGAAGGGGAGCAACCACACCCAAGTCTGGTGAGTGGTGGAGGGAGGAGGGAGGAGGGAGGAAGGGGAGCAACCACACCCAAGTCTGGTGAGTGGAGGAGGGAGGAAGGAGGAGGGAGGGAGTGGAGGAGGGAGGAAGAGGAGCAACCACACCCAAGTCTGGTGAGGGAGGGAGGGGAGGAGGGAGAGAGGAGGGAGGGAGGGAGGGGAGCAACCACACCCAAGTCTGGTGTTTAGTGGAAGCCAGGAAGGAAGGAGAGAAAGGGTCACCTACACCCAAGCTTGATGAGTGATGGATGGCAGGAGGGGGGGGAAGAAAGGGAGAGAGGAAGGGAGCGAGAAAAGCCTCCACACCCGAGCCTGGTGAGCGATGGAGCGGGGAGGGAGGTAGAGAAGAAGAGAGGGGGGTGGAGCGAAACAAGAAGAACGGTTAATATAAAGGGAGGGGAAATGAAGAGATGGAGGGTGGTAGGGAGAAATGGAGGGAGAGAGGGTGGAAAGATGGAAATGACTTCACCAAACCCTATTGAGTGATTGATGGAGGAAGGGTGGAGGCAGAGAACCCCCCTGCCCCACTCATTGGACCAAATCGCCAACAACAATAACACAAGAATGCTCTTTCTGACCACCAGGTGGCGCGCCATGAGAAGGTAGAGCGGTCGCGAGACCTGCACACCGTCGCCCTCTACCGGCAGCGCACGAAACAAGCGGGCATCCTCGGCATGCTGGCGGCGTCGATCACCGTCAAGTACGCCCTCTATCCATCGCTGGGTAGTGTTGAATTCTTTGAGTTCATGTTGCGGAACCCGTACAATGTCGAACAAACGATCTCGATCGAGTGTGATGACGAAAACCTCAGGTAGGCCAACGTGTCTTTTTGGTTGACTTAAAAAAAAATCTCAGGTAGGCACAAGGTTTTTATTTATTTTTCTAAGCATCTGGTAGGCCAGCATGCCTTTTTTTTTTTATCTCAGGTAGGCGCAAGGTATTTATTTATTGGTTTTCTAGGTAGGTTTCTTCTTATTAGGTATGATTTTCTTGCGTTTTTTAACCGCAATTAGGTGCTGTTTTTTGATGTTGTTTTTTGTCCTTTATGTCCGTAGACCTCCACAGCAGCCATGTTGCTTTGGTTTCTGTAACATGATTCACCCAGCAAAGCTACTCTTGCTCTATGAGAGTGAGGTTGGTAGCTTTACACGAGGGTAGAGCGATGTTAGATTCCTTCCTCTCCTCCTCTCCCTTCTCCACTTCTCTATCTCCTACACATATATGATTGGTAGTGTTCCTAACTAATTATAATGCACATGTGAAAATATTTATATGTGACACGAACAATAAAATAAACAATAAATTATTATTATTAATAATATTAATGTTATTATTATTTCTGTTATTACATAATAAAAAATTTCTTTTTAATGTCCGTTTTCCCTTTCGGGGTTGGACAGTTTTATTCCACGACACCATTACTCATCATGGAATGGTTTTTGGAGCAGAAGTTTAAAAAAATATTATTATTATTATTATTGTTGTTGTTGTTATTTATTGTTTGTTGTTTGTTGTCAGCGTTATTACGGACACGCGTGAGTGGCGTCACTACAAACAGTTGTTCGACGTTCACTCGCCGATAGAAGAAAACATGTTCAACACTGCCGCCGGTAACCCGCGCTGCACGCACGTCTTCCTGCGACCCAAAGAGACGGTCTGCATCCCTTTCAAGTACCTGAGTCTCCACGCCGACCACTCGGTGCAGCCGCAGGGCCCCGTCGACTCGTTCCGGCCGAGGTTTGCGGGCGACGCACGACAAAAGAACGTGCAGAATTCCTCGGTCGCGAAGGTACGTGACTCGTCGTCATGATGTGTTATAGTAGCCTGGCAGCAGAAGATATCCAGCGACTACAATAGAATTGTAATATGTTAATATAGGAATGTTATCAGAATTGAATAGAACGAAATTCATTCCTGATATTTTATCGTTAAATATCTATATAATGTACGACGATAGGTGGTAACAAAGGTCCTCTCTCTCTCTCTCTCTCTCTCTCTCTCTCTCTCTCCTGCTGCTGCTCCTGGTCCTCCTCCTCCTCCCTCTATCTATCCCCCTCCTCCTTTACTTCTCCTCCTCCCTCTAACCCTCCCGCTTCTTCTCTCTCTCCCCTTCCTCTTTTACTCCTCCTCCACCACCTTCTCCTCCTCCTAGTCTTTCACCTCCTCTTTCTCTAGTGCTTTCTATTCATTTGCTTCTGTATAGTTTATTGGCATATCCATCGTTGTCACCATCGCTAGTCCGATTGTTCATCTCACAAATTCTCATGGATTTGCTTAATGCT
>NW_014578386.1:36907-45208 GCF_000485595.1 Priapulus caudatus
CTCATTCTTCTTCTTCTTCGTCGTCTTCTCTTTTTGTGTGGCTTTTTCTTGTCTCTGCTTCGGAGGAACCTTCTTCTCATTCTTCTTCTTCTTCGTCGTCTTCTCTTTTTGTGTGGCTTTTTCTTGTCTCTGCTTCGGAGGAACCTTCTTCTCATTCTTCTTCTTCTTCGTCGTCTTCTCTTTTTGTGTGGCTTTTTCTTGTCTCTGCTTCGGAGGAACCTTCTTCTCATTCTTCTTCTTCTTCGTCGTCTTCTCTTTTTGTGTGGCTTTTTCTTGTCTCTGCTTCGGAGGAACCTTCTTCTCATTCTTCTTCTTCTTCGTCTTTTTTTGGGGTTTTTTTTTGTCTCTGCTTCGTGCTTCGGACGAACCTTCTTCTCATTCTTCTTCTTCGTCTTCGTTTTTGTTGTTGTTGCTTTTTCTTGTCTTTGCTTCGGACGAACCTTCTTCTTCTTCTTCTGTTTTTGCTTTTTTTGTCTCTGCGTATGACGAAGCTTCGCTCGGCTGTTTACAGGTTTGTCAACGTCGTGGACGTGGAGCTTCATCAGCTGCTGCGGTCGTGGCTCGTCTGTCTGTCCTGCCGACCACCTGTCATCTCCAAGGTGTTCGAGCTACAGCTTCCTGTAGGTGGAGGACACGGCTCCAACAAGGTATATACGCAGAGGGCTTCTTTTCACGCAATCAATCAATCAATCAATCGCTCACCTGTGTATGTTCTTGTGATGTCTCATGTTCCGGTTCCTGTTGATGTTCCTGTGATGTTCATTCCTGTTGCATGCGTGTGTTCCTGTGATCACTTGTGTGTATTTGTGATCTGCTATCGTCTAGAAAGGGTAGTTAATTCGTAGGTTGTCTCACCTGTGGAGGTGAGTTTAATCGTCCCTTTTGTTACCTGTGAAGGTGAAGAGATTCGTGGCTTCTCTCACCTGTTAAAGCGGGTGTATTCGTGATCTCCTGTCGTCTAGGGAAGGTAGTTAATTCGTAGGTTGTCTCACCTGTGAAGGTGAGTTTAATTGTCCCTTTCGTTACCTGTGCATAGGAGGGGACTCACAGCTTCTCTCTTCGGTTGAATGGAGTTAATCATTTGCTCCTCTTACCTGTGGAGAGGATTTGATTATTTCCTTCGCACCTGTGGCATGGGATTGGTTCGTGACTTCTTTCACCAGTGGATTACAAATAATTCATCGCTTTTTACACCTGTGGCGTGGAATTTATATGTGGGTTATCTCCCAAAATTTGATTGATACATCACACCTGTGGCGTAAAATAGATTGATAGTTTCTCGCCTCTCAGCTGCGGGTTCGACTTAATTCTTCCCTTATCTCACCAGGAATTGATTCACGGTTTGTCTGACCTTTAGCGTGGAGTGGGTGATAGATTCCTGGGGCCGGTTTCACGAAGCGTGATTAACTTTAATTATGATTAAATCACTAATCATAATTAATCATAATTAATCATAATTAATCCTGTAATTATGATTAGTTAATCATACTTAAAAATCTGTTTCCCGAAGCGATTTAATTACATATTTAACTAATCACATAATTAGCCGACTTAAGCATGAATTACACTGTATTCAAAATGTTGGACAACGCCAAAAGTATCTGCAAATTCGGTACATGAAAAGGAATTAATTTGCAATTATAACGTATAATGACTAAATTAGTACAGCTAATCTTAGATAATTTAAATTTCCTTGGGAAAAAATTGAAGTAAAATTTCCAATTGTAAAATCTGCAGTGTACTTAATATACTAGTACTACATACATACTACTACTAGTACTAGCAACTAATTATGATTAGTGGATTTAATCACTGATAGAATTAAATATTGTGATTAACTTAATCATGATTAAAGTTAATAACGCTTCGGGAAACAGTCACTTCAATATAAGTACGGGAAGTTAATCATGATTAGTGATTTAATCCTGTGTAGCGTTTTTACGCTCTCCTGGCGACACCCGATGGCGTCACCGGTCGAAACGTACTGACCAGCAGTAACCTTAGGTAAGCACACTCACCTGTTGTGCCCGGGGGGCGTTGAAATGGCCGTATCGTCGCCACCCGGACTCCGCTAGCCGCCAGAGCGCCTCAGTGCTACTGCGCTCCCTCCGCAATAACCCGTCCCACCGTGTTCCGGTTCCGGTGCGTCGTTTAATTAGTCAACAATGCCAGACGAGGGACGACACACACAAGCACAACAACGGGGCAACCCCACCCTGCCTGCTGGCCTTGCGTTACGTTGGTTAACAAGTGTATATCCGGGGTAATCACAGAGGTTAAACAAATGGAATGAACGGAGCCGGGCAAAGGGCTAAAATAACCGGCAGCCTCCCCCCCCCTCGTGCAGCCGTGCACGAATAGGCCAGCTTTCCCCCTATTCGGGCAGAGTTAATATTTCTCGATACTGTAGGAATATTAAACCAACCTATTTAATATTCTAGTACTGTAATATTTACTTGCCTCACAACAACAGGACAATACGACAGTGCCCACTCACCAACCGACGCACCTGTCTCCCTCACCCATGAGGCAAGCCACATCAAACACGGTAACCGTACAGTACCTCTACCACCATGGGTACTCGTACGCTAACTGTCACCATTCTCGCCACACACAGCTTAACAGGCCGCTCCACTCCATGCACACACACGGAGTGGACGAGGCTACATACCGCGAGTTCTCCCTCACTCGATTCCAGAGAGGAACTCGCCGACTCTTTTCACGCCTCTATCTACAACTAGCTGTTCATACGGTCCGCACCACTCTCTGCCGCTAGAGGGGTGGGGGGGTACTACCACAGACTAACGGATACAGTATCCGTAGTCTGTATCTAACAGATACTGTATCCGTTAGTCTGTGGTACTACCGCACACAACATGGCGGCCCCCATGTAGGGACTTGTCTATCTACATTATCAATTTGTAAGCAGGCAAAACATTACGAAAACGCACACTAATAGACAGCAGACATCACAAATAATTATACAGTCACAAACACGGAATATTAACCCATACTATGTCTGTGGTTCCCAGTGAGCTACCTCACAATTACATCGCCAATGAACCAGTGGTGACCGGTGCCACCGCCACACATGATTCAGGACTTAATTACGCTTCGTTAAACCGGCCCCTGGTGTCACCTCGCTCGAGGAACTAATTAAGTTTGTTCGTCACCACCTACGTCTGTACGTGATGCTGCCGCACATTTTCCCCACGCTCGCATCACAGACTTAAAGTGATTACGTCACCGTAAATAGTAAAAAATAAAAAAAACATTTCCACTTTTTCACAAAATATAAGTAATTCTGTTCACGTTTTATCGTTAAATTGCTGCATTATACTTCCTATTTTACTATATTGTTCGATGTGAACATACACTCGTGACTCATATATAGCCCATAGCAAGCAATTAATGTTGAGAACATTAATTAAAATCGTCCAGGTTTTTTGGATTTTTAACTAGTTGAGAAACAATCTTATCAGGTAAGAATTTGACGATTTGTTTAGTCCCGTTAGTTCTTACTTTTAATGTAAAAAAATTGGAATTTTTTTTACAAATTTTACCATAGAAAATTCGTGACGTAGTCCCTTTAAGTCTAGTGCAGACCTGCGATTTTTGGTTGCTTGTCGCTGCAACCTGTAACTGCAAGCGATCGGTCGATGTGTCACCGCGTGTGGTGATTCTCTATTCAGAGCAATTTGGAAGCGATTGGGAGCGACGAGTCGCTCAAAATCAAAACAGTTTGATTTCTTGCAACTCGTCGCAAGCAACCAGAATCGCTAAGGGTTGCAGTTGCACGTTCCCGTAGACGTAGCGATTTCACAGCAATTTTTACAGCAATTTCTAGAATCGCTGTCAAGTTGCATGAAAAAGCCGCAGGTCTGTGCTAGGCTTTAATCCCGCGATTGTTTCGTCGCGAGTCCTTCCCACGTCTCATTATGGGAAGCTGTTTGCAAGTTCTTTTCCTTTTTTCCCAGCATGTCGCCTCGGTTTCTCCTTATTTGGCGAAGTTTCGAGCAAGGAGTTTAGTGAGAAGTCGTATGAATGCAACGGCGGGAGTTTTTTTTTTATGCGGAAAAAACGACTTTGCAAAATCCGTTTTGCAAAAGCTCATTAGCGATGCAGATCCAATTACGACGCGAAAGCTGATTAACGTGACGTGCGTCTCTAATGCGTCGCGTGCGTGTTCGTGCGTGTTCGTGCGTGCGCGTGCGTGCGTGTTTGTGCGTGTTCGTGCGTGTTACTGCATCTAGCGTGCGTGTTACTGCGTGCGTTGAGCATTATGGCAAAAACGTTCTTCTACTAATCTACTCTAACACCTTCTAAAAAAGTCCCGCTACTATTTTGTGGTGTTTTTGTCTCTTATTAACTCTTTTTTTCTGTCTCTCCCTCCCTCCCTCTCACATCTCACTCACTTTTTCTGTATTTGGCTGTGTGCGTGCGTGCGTGCGTGCGTGCGTGTTTGTGCGTGCGTGCGTGCATGCGTGCGTGCGTGCATGCGTGCGTGCGTGTGTGTGTGCACGCGTGTGTGTCTGTCTGTCTCTCTCTCTCTCTCACTCTCTCCCTTCTCTCTCGCTCCCCTCTCTCTTCCGCTCTCCTCCCTCTATCTCCCTCTCTTTCCTTCTCTATCTCTTACACGTGATGTTTGCAACGGGGATTTTTTTTCCCGCCATTAATTCCTCGCTAGTAAATTATGGGTTTGTAGTTAATAAGCTGTTATAAGCTGTGCGTAATCCCATGCAGCTGCCACCACCACCACTACCACCACCTGCTCATATCAATTTGTTTGTTGTGTGTTTTGTGCTTAAATTATGTAATTATGTTTAATACGTAACGTTATTTGATGGGAGATTTGCCCTTCAGTCGAATACGTGCCTTGCCTTTTTCGATATTCCTGTCTGCGATTTTTCGTACGTGCCTTTTCTCTTCCTACATTAGATGACATTTTTGTCACCCCTCCCACCACTCTCCCTCCCACGGGAACATGCGTGTTGCTCAGACGCATGCGCATGCATTGCATCGCATCGTGACGTATACACACAGAGAAATTTCGCTGTCAAAGTTGTGTCGCACACCTTCGCACATAACAGTGATGATCAGGATGTAGAGCGTTTTGCATTTCTCTCACCAGGTGGCATGCGGGGCATCACCACAGGTTCGGCGATTTTTTGTCTGCATATACGCAGACGCGTACACAGCACGGCCGCTGCAGACATGGCAGCTATACGTGCATGCGCTGCAACGTGTTGACGTGTCCTGCGTCGAGGGCCAAACAAGCCGCTTTTCTCTCGTCGTGCGGTAAGTGGCCCCATCTGTTGGTGGCAAAAAAAAACACTACGATTTCTTTTCTGCTAGATATCCTGCCATTATTGCGTTTGTTTTCATGTATTTTTCGGTTTTAATTGACTGCATTTTAGTTTTGGTTTGGCATTATTTTAGCGTTTTTTGTTAAGTCGTGGTTGAGCTTGCCATGATCGGATGGGTTTTTGATGGCTTGGCTCGTGAAAACTTGATCATTACTAAATTTACTTTTAAGTAGCAAGCGTATTCTACCTTACATGATTCACACGTGTGGCTCCAGGGGCACTTTGAGTGAAATCTCATACATGATTATACTAGAACTGCTTGACTAATCGTGTATTTATTTAATATTTAACTGTTCTATTGCTGTGAGACGGCCATGTGGCAGATAGGTCCGCGTCATTTTATTGTGTCTGTTTAATCTAACATGTTTTACCGTCGTTAAATAAAGTTTTTACTTACTTACTTGAGTAGCAAGCGTATTTTACCGTACATGATTCATGCGTGTTGTTACAGGGGCACGCAGGCTCCGAGGCTAGTGTGTGCATACTCATCTCACTGTGACGAGATGCAGCTGCAGCCAGACAAGCCCTTCATGCTGGCAGCTAACACAGTGCAAGAGATTCACGTGGGAGTGAGGCCGCTAGACACAGGCACCCGCTTCCTGTAAGAATGCACCAGACCATTTTTTCGCAAGTGTGAGGGTTAAGTGCGTCGCTCTCAGACTAGCAGGGGAGGGAACATCTCCTGGAATGCCCTATTACCAGAGCCGTGTAGACCTGGACCCGGTTCCACAGACGTGGATAACTTTTACCCTGAGTTAAGACTTTCAATCTAGGTTTCACACCAGAGTTAAATTTAACTCAAAGTAGGCATTTTAAACTCAGGCAGTTAAAATTAATCCCCGACTGTTGGAACGGAATTAACTTTAATAAGACTTTAATCTACGGTTCATACCAGAGTTAACTTTTAACTCAGAGTTAAGGAATTCAACTCAGAGTTAAGAGTTAATCCACGTCTGTGGAACCGGGTCCTGGAAACCTTAAGCTTTCAACAACCGTGCAACGGTCCTATGTGGCTGCAGCTGCTAGGTCGAGCGTAGTTAGTGACCCAAGAAGAAGAAGAAGAAAAAGAAGAAGAAAGAAAAAGAAGAAGAAGAAAAGATGAATGAAGAGATGAAGAAGATAGAAGAAGAAGAAGACAGCCAACGCTCCTTCTTCCCCTTTTCCTTTCGCT
The DNA here is from genome assembly GCF_000485595.1 of Priapulus caudatus. Lineage (NCBI taxonomy): Eukaryota > Metazoa > Priapulida > Priapulimorpha > Priapulimorphida > Priapulidae > Priapulus > Priapulus caudatus. The sequence goes on from NW_014578386.1 coordinate 43,445, forward strand.
CAAGAAAGAAGAAGAAGAATAAAGAAGAAGAAGCAAGAAGAAGAAAGAAGAAGAGGAAGAAGAAGAAGAGGATGGTCATTACGCCACGCACCGACAAAAACATGGATGAGAGGCAGACGGGGGTAGTGGTGGGCAGAAGTAAGAGCTAAATTCCCGCCATTTAAGCCTCGTCCTCTGCCTAAAAGATGTCTCACGAGGAGACGAACCGATTGCACAAAGATCAGATGATTTGCACGCGAAAAAAGCGAAGGTGTGACCGACACAACTTGACAGCGAAATTATTCCTGGTGTGTATACGTCACGATGCGAGGCAATGCATGCGCTATGGCGTCTGAGCAAGCAGCGCATCGTTCCCGTGGGAGGAGAGAGTGGGGGAGGGGTTGACAAGAAAATGTTCATCTAATGTAGGAGAGAAGAAGGCACGTACGCAAAAATCGACAGACAGGATATCGAAAACGGCAAGGCACGTATTCGACTTGAACGGGCAAATCATCCCATCAAATTCAACGTTAACGTATTAAAGCATAATTAACATAATGTTAAGCACAAAAACACACAACAACACAAATTGATACAGCAGGTGTGGTTACGTCGGTGGTGTGGCAGCTGACCATGGGATACGCAACAGCTTATAACAGCTTATTAACTGTACAACCAATAATTACTAGCGAGAATTAATGCAGGGAAAAAAAATCCCAGTTGCAAACATTCACGTGTAAGAGATAGAGAAGCGAAAGAGAGGGAGATAGAGGAGAGTGGAGAGCCGGAACCAGGAGAGGGAGCGAGCAGAGACGGGAGAGAGTGAGTGAGAGAGGAGAGACAGCAGGACAACACAGCACGTGCAAGCACACACACGCACGCACGGCATGCACGCAACCGCACGCACAAACAGCACGCACGCCACGCACCAACGGCACACAGCCAAATCATACAGAAAACGTGAGTGAGAAATGTGAGAGAGGACGGGAGAGAGCAGACAAAAAAAAAGATGTTAAAAGACAAAACACCACAAAAATTAGTTAGCGGGACTTTTTTAGAAAGGTTTAGAGTAGATTAGAGAAGGAGTTTTGCCGATAAGCTCAACGCCGCAGTAACACGCACGCTAATGCAGTTAACACTGCACGAACACGCACAACACGCACGACGCGCACGCACGACACAGCACGCGTACGCATTAAGAACGCAACGTACCACGCTTCATACAGTTCTCGCGTCGATAATTGGATCTGCATCGCTAGAGAGCTTTGCAAACACGGATTGCAAAGTTGTTTTTACGCCATAAAAAAAAAATCTCCCGCGTTGCATCATACGACTTCTCAACTAAACTCCTTGCTACGAAACTTCGCCAATAAGGAGAAACCGAGGCGACATGCTGGAAAAAGGAAAAAGAACTTGCAAAAGCTCCCATACATGAGACAGTGGAGGACTCCCGCGACGAAACAATCGCTGGGATTAAAGCCTAGCCACAGACCTGCGGCTTTTCATAGCAACTACAGCGATTCTAGAAATGCTGTAAAAATAGCTGTGAAATCGCTCATCTACGGGAACATGCAACTGCAACCCGTAGCGATTCTGGTGCTTGCGACGGAGTTGCAAGAAATCAAACTGTTTTGATTGTTGAGGTGCACTCGTTCGCTCCAATCGCTTCCAAATTGCTCTGAATAGAGAATCACACACAGCGGTCGGTGACACATCAACCGATCGACTTGCAGTTAACAGGTTGCAGCGACAAGCAACCAAAACGCAGTCTGACTAAGTCCAGAT
>NW_014578386.1:45233-58788 GCF_000485595.1 Priapulus caudatus
GTAGTATGTTATGTAGTACTAGTATATTAAAGTTACACTGCCAGATTTTACAATTGGGAAATTTTACTTCAATTTTTCTCCAAGGAAATATTAAATTATTCTAAGTATTAGCTGTCACTAAATTTAGTATTATACGTTATAATTGCAACAATTATTCCTTGTCCATGTACCGATGTTTGCAAGATTACTATTTGGCGTTGCTCCAACATTCTTGAATTATCAGTGCTAATTCATGCTTAAGTCGGCTCAATTATATGTGGATTAGTTAAATTGCTAATTAATCGCTTCCGGACAAACAGAATTTTTAAGTTGAATTAACTAATCATAATTACAAGGATTAATATATGCATTAATTATGTATTAATTATGATTTAAGGTGAATTTAATCATAATTAAAGTTAATCACGCTTCGTGAAAACGCCCCAGGAAATCTGATCACCCACTCCACGATAAAGGTCAGACAAACCGTGAATCAATTCCTGCGTGAGATAAGGGACAGAATTAAGTCCGAACGCCGCAGCGCAGAGGCGGAAACCTATTCAATCTATTTTACGGCCACACGGTGTGATGTATCAATACAAATTTTTGGAAGATTAACCCACATATAAATATCACGGCCACAGGTGTAAAAAGCGATGAATTATTTGTAATCCACTGAGTGAAAGAAGTAGTCACGAACCAATCCCATGCCACAGCGCTGCGAAGGAAATAATCAAATCCTCCTTCCACGGTAGAGGAGACCAACATGATTAACTCCATTTCAACCGAAGAAGAAGCTGTGAGTCCCTCCTATTGCCACAGTAACGAAAGGACAATTAAACTCACCTTCACAGTGAGACAACTACGAATTAAACTACCTTCCCTAGACGACAGGAGATCACGATACACCCGCTCTTAACAGCGTGAGAGAAGCCACGAATCTGCTTCACCTTCACAGGTAACCAAAAGGGACGTGATTAAACTCACCTCCACAGCGTGAGAACCTACGAATTAACTTACCCTTTTACGACGATAGCAGATCACATATACACACAGGTGATCAACGGGAACGACACGCATGCAACAAGAAGATGAACATCCACAGGAACATCAAACAGGAACCGCGAACATGACGAGACATCACAAGAAATACAAGCCCTCAGTGAGCGATTGATTGATTGATTGATTGCGTGAAAAGAAGCCTCTCTGCGTATATACCTTGTTGAGCCGTGTCCTCCACCTACAGGGAAGCTGGTTAGCTCGAACACCTTTGGATGATGGACGCGGTGGTCGCGGACAGACAGACGAGCCACGGACCGCATACCGCAGCTGATGAAGCTCCACGTCCACGACGTTGACAGCAAACTGTAAACGCGAGCGAAGCTTCGTCATACGCAGAGGACAAAAAAGCAAAAACAGAAGAGAAAGAAGGAAGGTCTCAGTCCGCAAGCAAAGACAGAGAAAAGCAACAAAACAAAACGAAGACCGAAGATTGATGAATGAGAAGAGAAGGTTTCGTTCCGAAGCCGGCAAGCAGACAAAAAAAAGACCAAAAAAAAACGAAGAAGAAGAAGAATGAGAAGAAGGTTCCTCGAAGCAGAGGACAAGAAAAACCACACAAAAGATGAGACGACGAAGAAGAAAAAGAAGAATGAGAAGAAGATTTGTTCGAAGCAGAGACAAGAAAAAGCAAAAAAAAGAAGAAGCAGAAGAAGAATGTTTGTCAGAAGAAGAGAAGAGAAGAAGAAGAAGAAGAAAAAGAAGAAGAAGACGAAGAGGAAGAAGGTTTGTCAGAAGAAGAAAAGAAGAAAAGGAGAAGAGACAAGAGCAGAGTGAGGGAGCAAAGAGAGAGTGCGAGTGGTCGAATTTTGACGTGTTATGGGGCAGGGCAGGCGTTTCATTTGGTTTAAACAGGCACTTCAAGGCACTACAACAAGTTTGGGGGGGGTGGGGGAAATATTCTTTTCGCAGGCTTATCGAGGCTACTTATTTTTTAAAGTGCAAGATGAAATTTACAGGAAAGCCGTAAAGGTATACCAAGCAAGGCAGAGACAGCAGTTATTGCCGTTGACATCGATATATTGTAATATCGTAATATATCGTATATATTGTCTAGTTTTCAGGACACCAGGGTAAGTAAGAAGTGCAACTAGCACAATTAAGGAGGGAAACCAAGGCAAGTAAGAAAGGAAACCAAGACAAGTAAGGAGGGAAACCAAGACAAGTAAGGAGGGAAACCAAGACAAGTAAGGAGGGAAACCAAGACAAGTAAGGAGGGAAACCAAGACAAGTAAGGAGGGAAACCAAGACAAGTAAGGAGGGAAACCAAGACAAGTAAGGAGGGAAACCAAGACAAGTAAGGAGGGGAAACCAAGACAAGTAAGGAGGGAACCAAGACAAGTAAGGAGGGCAAAACCAAGACAAGTAAGGAGGGAAACCAAGACAAGTAAGGAGGGAAACCAAGACAAGTAAGGAGGGAAACTAAGACAAGTAAAGAGGGAAACCAATACAAGTAAAGAGGGAAACCAAGACAAGTAAGGAGGGAAACCAAGACAAGTAAGGAGGGAAACCAAGACAAGTAAAGGGGAAACCAAGACAAGTAAGGAGAAGGGAATACCAAGACACAGTTTAAGGAGGGAAACCAAGACAAGTAGAGGGAAAGTCCAGAGACAATAAGGAGGGGAAAGCCAAGACACTGTCGAAAGAGGCGAAACTCGTCGAAAACAAGTAAGGAGGGAAGACCAAAGACACAGTAAAGGTAAGGAAACCAAGACAAGTAAGGAGGGAAACCAAGACAAGTAAGGAGGGAAACCAAGACAGTAAGGAGGGAAACCGATAAGACAAGGAGAGTAAATGTAAGGAGATAAACCAAAGAGTAATTGCAAGTAAGAACAGGGAGAACCAGACAACTAAGGGCAGGAACACCAAGACAAGTAAAGAGGGAAAACGAAAAGACTAAGTAAGGAGGGAAACCTCAGGACAGTAATGTGAGGCGAACCAAAAGAGGGAGAGGGAACCAAGATCAAGGAGTGAAACCAAGATAAGTAAGGAGGCGAGCGGGGGGGGGCGGGGGGGGGGGGGGGGGGGGTAACGAAGACAAGTAAGGAGGGAAACCAAGACAAAGTAAGGATCGGGAACAAGACAAGTAAGAGGGAACCAGACAAGTAAGGAGGGAAACCAAGGACCAAGTAAGGAGGGAAAACCAAGCACAAGTACAGGAGGGAAAACCAAGACAAGTTAAGGAGGGAAACCCAAGACAAGTAAGCGAGGAGAAACCAAGACAAGTAAGGAGGGAAACACAAACAATAAGCCGAGGGAAAAACCAAGACAGAGGGTTTAGAGGAGCGCGAAACCAACGACAAGTAAGGAGGGAAGCTAAGACAAGTAAGGGAGTGGAAACCGAAGACAAGGTAAGGAAGGGAAACACAAGACAAGTACAGGGAGGAAAAAGCCAGACAAGTTTTTAAGCGAGTGGACCAAGACAAGTAAGGAGGCGGAAACAAGACAAGGAGTTGAAACCAAGACAAGTAAGGAGGGAAACCAAGACAAGTTAATGGGAGGGAAACCAAGACAAGTAAGGAGGGGAAACTAAGACAAAGTAAGGAGGGAAACCAAGACAAGTAAGGAGGCCGAAACGCACAAGACAAGTCAACGGAGGGAAACCAAGACAAGTTAAGGAGGCGGAAACCAAGACAGAGGTAAGGAGGGAAAAACCCAAGACAAGTAAGGAGGGAAACCAAGACAAGTAAGGAGGGAAACCAAGACAAGTAAGAGGGAAACCAAGACCAAGTAAGGAGCGGAAAACCAAGGACAAGAGTTAGGAGGAGAACCAAAGAACAGAGTAAAGGAGGGATAACCAAGGACAAGTAAGGAGGGAAACCAAGACCAAAGTAAGGAGCGGGAACAAGACAAAGTAAGGGAGGAAACGCAAGACAAGTAAAGGGAGGAAGGACCAAGACATAGTTAAGGGAGGGAAACCAAGACCAAGTTAAGGAGGGAAACCCATGACAAGTAAGGGAGGGAAACCAGACAAGTAAGGAGGGAAACCAAGAACAAAGTAAAGGGGAAACCAATGACAAGTAAGCGAAGGAAACAAGACAGCGTAGATGGAGGGAAACAAGAGGAGGGAAAACAAGACAAAGTAAGGAGGGAAACCAAGAGCAGGGAGTGGGAAACCGAAGACAAGTAAGTGAGGGAAACCCAAGAACAATATTAAGGGCAGGCAAACCAGACAAGTTAAGTGAGAAAAAACCTAAGCAAGTAAGCGAAGGAAACCAAGACAGTAACGCGAGTGAAAACCCAAGACAGAGTAAGGAGAGAAACCGAGAGACAACGTAAGAGAGGGAACCAGACAAGTTGAGGAGGGAAACCAAGACAAAGTAAGGGGGAAACCAAGACAAGTTAAGTGAGGGAAACCAAGAACAAGTAAGGAGGGAAAACTCGATGACAAGTAAAGAGGCAACCAATACAAGTACACGAGGACGTAGTACCAAGACAAGTAACGGAGGGGGGAGACCAAGACAAGTAGAGGAGGGGGAAACCAAGACAAGTAAGGAGGGAAACCAAGACAGTAATGGAGGGAAACCAAGCACCAAAGTAAGGAGGTGAAACCAAGACACAGTAAGGAGGGAAACCCAGGACAAGTAAGGAGTGGGGAAACCAAGACAAGGAAGGAGGGGAAACCAAGGACAAGTTAAGGAGGGCGAAACCAAGACAAGGTAAGGAGGGAACCAAGACAAGGAGTGAAAACCAAGGAACAAGTAAAGGAGGGAAACCATAGACAAAGTAAGGAGGGAAACTCAAGACAAGTATAGGAAGGGAAACCAAGACAAGTAAGGAGGGGAAACAAGACATAAGTAAGGAGGCGAAACAAAGAAAGGTAAGGGCATGGGAAACCAAGACAAGTAAGCGAGGCGAACCGAAGACAAGGTAAGCGAGAAGGAACCAGACAAAGTAAGGAGGAAAACCAAACAAGTAAGGAAGGAAACCAAAGACAGTAGTAAGGAGGGACACCAAGAAATAGTAAGTAAGGGAAACAGACAAGTTAAAGAGGCGGAAACCAAGTACAAGTAAGGAAGAAACCAAGACAAGTAGACGGAGGGCACCAAGACACAAGTAGAAAGTAAGGCCAAACCAAGACAAGTAAAGGAGGGAAACCGAAGACAAGTTAAGGAGGGAAACCAAGACAGAGCTAGAGGAGGGTAAACCCAGACAAGGTAAGGAGCGGAAACCATAAGACACAGTAAGAAGGGAAACCAAGACAAGTAGAGAGGCGAAACCAACGACCCAAGTAAAGGAGGGAAGCTTAAGAAAGTAAGGAGGCGAAACCAAGTACAAGTGAAAGGAAGGAAACCAGGACAGAGTTAAGGTGGCGAACCAAGACAAGTAAGCGAGGAACCCAGACAATAGGCAGGCGTTAAACCAAGACAAGTAAGGGTTGGGAAACCAAGACAAGTAAGCGAAGGGAAACCAAGACAAGTAAAGAGGGAAACCAAGACAAGTAGAGAGGGAAACCAAGACAAGTAAGGAGGGAAACCAAGACAAGTCAAGGAGGGGAAACCAATGAGGAGGCGAAACCCAAGAACAAGTTAAGCGAGGGAAACCAAGGACAAGTAAGGTGGGAGACCAAGACAAGTAAGGAGGAAAACAAGACAAGTAAGCGAGGCCGAAACCAAGACAAGGTTAAGTGGGGAAAACCAAGACAAGTAAGGGAGGCGAAACCAAGAGCATGTAAGGTGGGGCTTAAACCAAGACAAGTAAGGAGGAAAGCCCAGACAAGTCAAGGATGGGGAAACCGAAAGACAAGTAAGGTGGGAAACCGAAGACAAGTTAAGGATGGGAAAACCCAGACAGAGGTAGGAGGGAAACCAAGGACAGGTAGAGGAGGGAACCAGACAGTAAATTGGTGGGAAACCAAGACAGTAAGGAGGGAAAAGCCCAGACAAGTAAGGAGGGAAACCTCGAAGACAAGTTAAGGAAGGAAAGCCAAGAGCACAGTAAGGAGGAACCCAGACAAAGGTAAGGAGGAAAACAAGACAAGTAAGGAGCGGAAACCAAGACAGTAGATGGAGGTGAAGACGACAATGGACCAAGTTAAGGAGGGAAACCAAGACAGAGGTTAAAGAGCGAAACCAGACAAGTAAGGAGGCGAAACCAGACAAGTAAGGAATGGGAAAACCAAAGACAGTATAGGAGGGAAACCCAGACAAGTTAAGAGCGCGAACCAAGACAAGTAAGGTGAGGAAACGCCAGAAACAAGTAAGTGAGGTAAGAAACATAAATTGAAAAAAAGCAGTACAGGATGGGAACCAAGAACACAGTTAAGGGAGGGAAAGCCAAGGACAAGTACAGGAGGAAAGCAAGACAAGTTAAAGGGAGGGAAACCCAAGACAACGTAAGGAGGAAACCCAAGAAGAGTAAGGAGGGAAACCAAGACAAGTAGAAGGAGGGAACCAATGACAAGTTTGAAGGAGGGAAACCAACGACAAGTAAGGAAGGAAACCAAGAAAAAGTAAGGAGGGCAAACAAGACAAGTAAGGAGCGGAAACCAAAGACAAAGTACAGGAGCGGAAGAGCGCCTGATGTAATATATGTAATGGAGCGGGAAACCAAGGGACAATGTAAGGGGATGGCAAACCAAGACAAAGTAAGGAGGGAAACAAGACATAGTAAGGAGGGAAACAAGACAAGTAAGTTGAGGGAAGACCAAGACAAGATAAGGAGGCCCGAACAAGAGACAAGTAATGGATGGGAAACAGGACAGTTAAGGAGGGGAAACCAAGACAAAATAAGGAGGTCGCAACAAGACAAATGTAAGGAGGGAAACCAAGACAAGTAAGGAGGGGAAACCAAGACAAGCTTACAAGTAAGGGAAACCAAGACCAAGTAATGGAGGCGAAGACAAGACAAGGTAAGGAGGGAAACCGAGACAAGTAAGAAGCTGAAACCAAGACAAGAGTAAGGCAGGGAAACCAAGACAAGTAAGGAGGGAAACCAAGACAAGTAAGGAGGGAAACCAAGACAAGTAAGGAGGGAAACCAAGACAAGGGAGGGAAACCAAGACAAGTAAGGAGGGAAACCAAGACAAGTAAGGAGGGAAACCAAGGACAAGTAAGGAGAGAAAGAAACAGACAAGTAAGGAGGAAACCAGACAAGTAAGGAGGGGAACAAGACGTAAGTAAGAGGGAAAAACCGAGAGACCAAGTATAAGGAGGGAACCAGAAGACAAGTAAGGAGGAAAACCAAGACAAGTAAGGAGGGAATACCATAAGCACAATGTAAGGAAGAGAAACCAAGAGAGATAGCTAAGGAGGGAAACCAAGACAAAAGTGAAGAAGGAAGACTAGACAATGTAAAGGAGGGAAACCGAAGACAAGTCAAGGAGAGAAACCAGAGAGAGTAAGGGAGGAAACCAAGACAAGCTAATGGAGGGAAACGCCAGAGGACAATAAGGAGGGGGAAACGCAAGACAAAGCTAAGGAGGGGAACAAACAAGTAAGGATGCGACACCAAGGAAAGATATAAAGTGCGAATCGCGGGCACAAGTAAGAAGGACGAGCATGGGGTCAGCGAGTGAATGAAATCAACCTGCTTGCCTGAAGCGATTGGCAGACAACTCAAGCCCTCAGACGCACTCAGCCCAGCCAATCAGTGTGTGACGAAAACGTTCTGAAAGCACTGCTCGGTAACGAAGTGTCTTGGGGTCTTGATGCTTTTGGGGTCAGTCACTCTGTCTGGCTTGACCAACCTAGCAAGAATATTCAAATGTGATATAGTTATATCACTCAGGGCGATTGTTTGTCATCGTTGCTGTTTGTTTGCATCGTTTAAGTGGGAATGTTTACAGCTTCGATTCTTGCCGTTATGTTATATCTTATGCTATTTTACCTGGCTAGCACACGCCTGTCTACCTACCTTACCTTGGTAACTTTACACGCGTGTACCCATGTTGTCTGGCTAATGAATCGAACACACCTTTGCACCTGTCTTACCTCTGTTTGTATATTACCTGATTAATCTAGCACAACTATGTACCTACTTTACGCAGTTAATTAATTGAATACACCTGTGTTGCTACAGCGACATTCTGCAATTCCATGCATTTCTGACATTACCTGGCTGTAATGCGCGTATGTATGATTGTGTTACCTGGGTAATTAATCGAATGCACCTGTTTTTTTCACCTGTGGTCTTACCTTGTTATTTAATCGAATGCACCTGTTTTTTTTCACCTGTGGTCTTACCTTGTTATTTAATCGAATGCACCTGTGTTTTTTTCACCTGTGGTCTTACCTTGTTATTGAATCGAATGCACCTGTGTTTTTTTCACCTGTGCAGAAGATCGCCTACACGAACCCGTACGCGGAGCGGCGTGCGTTTCACCTGCTGACGAGCCGCAGTGACCTGCTACAGTTCCGTGAGACACGCTTCGAGCTCACGGCTGGAGAGACGCGCGCTCTCGGCCTGCACTTCCTGCCCGCGCCATCACCAGGGGGCGCCGACGTGCTCGTCTTTGTCAACGACGATGCCGACAACAACGAGGAGACGTTCAGCGTGCGCGTCACCTACGCGTGATACCAGGGGGCGCTCCAGACGGATGATATGAGCATCTCTCGCCTAAATTTGCGGAAAAGAGGGGCGGCGTGGCGCGTGCATGGGGGGATATGTCATGTTACCTGGGTGGCTGTAGTACTGGTGTCAGCGTGCAATACCTGTGCATCTCTCGTCTAAATTTGTCAAAAAGAGGGGCGGCGTGGCGCATGCGTGGGGGACATGTGATCGTGCTTGTTACGTGGGTGGGTGTAGTACCAGTGTCAGCGTACAGTACCCGTGGTAACTGCCACACTCGTGCAATGCAACTAGACTCAACTCAAGAACAGAGAAAGATAAGCTAATAGAAGAGCAGCTAGAGTACTCAACGCGAATCTCAAACCGAACCCGGCGAGGGGATCACACGTTGCCGTGGCGACGATCGAGTGTCCGAACCAACAATCACCTCCAGTAACTTCCACTGAGCGGAACCTGTAATAATGGTACCGAGGAGCAGCCCCTCTCTACTTACAGCTATGCTGTGCCTTACGTGGACCGTTTAAGTTGACTACGTCACGAATTTTCTGGTGTATATTTTTAAAAATGTTGTTGCCATTTTTTTACATTAAAAGTAAGTACTAGCGGGACTAAATGTATCGTCAAATTCTTACCTGATAAGATTGTTTCTCAACTAGTTAAAATTCCAAAAAACCTGGACGATTTGATATTATGATCCTGACAGCTTTTGTCGAAAGTCAACGATTTTATTTCCGCAGATGCATTCAAACTTGTGATGCAACTCGTTAATGACAGCAGCAGCATCAGTAGCAGCAACAGCAGCAGCAGTAGCAGCAGCAGCAGCAGCAGCAGCAGCAGCAGCAGCAGCAGCATCAGTAGCAGCAGCAGCAGTAGCAGCAGCAGCAGCAGTAGCAGTAGCAGAAGCATCAGTAGCAGTAGCAGCGGTGGCATCCTCTCTCCTCTCTCCTCTCTCCTTTCTCCTCTCTCTACATCTCTCTCGCCTCTCTCTACTTCTCTCTCCCCTCGCTACCTCTCTCTACTTCTCTCTCCCCTCGCTACCTCTCTCTCCCCTTTCAACCTCTTTCTTCCCTCTCTACCTCTCCTCGCCTTCTCTTCCTCTCTCTTCTTTCTCTACCTCTCTCTCCCTTCTCTACCTCTCTCTCTCTCTCCTCTCTCTCTCTGTCTCTCTCTCTCTCTCTCTCTCTTTCTCTCTCTCCTTTATACTTCTCCACGCCCTCTCTTCCTCTCGCTTTCTTGCCCTTCTCCAATTTCCTGGCATTAGGAACTGCGTGCTTCTGCTCAAGCTGCTAACAAGTTTCCATGAAATGCATACATATATAGGCGTGCTGGCTAGTAGCAGTGGAGTATCGACTGTTAGGATTCGGCATTGCATAGGTATTGCGTCCTATGTGCGTCACGTGGCTCTGCGTCTTGTCGGTGCGTTCTTTTCTGAACGTTCTCCCTGCCGCTGTGTCACAACATGTGCGTCAAGTTTTCCGCTTCGTGCTTGTTCCGTCTACTGTCGCTCGCAGTGATTTATTATGGACCGTGATGTATGTATTGCCTTTGGGCCGCAGACAATATGGTTGTTTAACCTTTTCGCGGAAGGAAGAGAAGCGTCGAACGAAATTTGCGCGCTCCCAATCGTCTCGGCTATATTTTCATGCAATCTGCCGTTCGCGCGGCTTGCCGCCACAATGGTGTCGCCACGGTTGCTTGATTTATCGTCACCTTAATCTCCTCAGATAACTGTTTTTCCACCGTTTCCGTCCACATAACGTGATCGATTTTTTTTCGATTTAATCGACTTTATTTGTTGATAACGACGCTGCCGCCGCCGATAAACGCCAGCATGCGCGCGGCGACCAATGAACGGCCGGCGTCGTATGTGAACGTCCATTCATCGTATTCGAATGTAAATAACGTTCCTGGCGCATTGTCATGTTGCCGTTCTCATTTTCTTTTTCATTAATAAAATTCTGACACTCTGTCTCACCGACATTATCTTACTCGCCTTATGTTATGTTTGCGGTCCTGTTGACCTGGGGGGGAAATTGCGGTCGTAGGTGGCCTCATTTATGCAAAATGACCAGTTGCCGCTAATTCTGATGATTATGAGGCTGTGAGATGCTAGCCACAGGCAACAGTTACATGGAATATGTGGTGATGACTTAATATATATATAACTAATTATACTTACTAAATATATAATAAATTATTATAACTTAAATATAATACTTAAATATATATTAAATTAAAAAACTAAATATAATATACTAATATATAATAATCAGTGAAAGATAAAAGATAATAAGTGAGAAAATATAATAATAGTAGATAATAAATAAATAGAATAAATCCCTATTATCTACTCCTGATATATATATTATATATAATATATATATATATATATATATTTAACGTAAGTTTTCCAAATGCACCGACATGCCACAGAGAAACAAGAAAATATCTGAGAATGACAACTGGAGCATAATTACGCGCACTAACGGTTTTCACTTTACTAGCTTCAGGGGAAAATAATATATATTATATATATATATATATATTATAGTATATCCACGTCTTGCTATAGCTTTGCATTTGCCTGATGAAGAGCAGATGGCATTGACGTAACGTGATTGGAAGGGCACATGTGTTAAGATGTAAAAACTTAGTGCAGTTTCAGACAAGTAAATAATGTAGATGGTAGTGGATTACGTACTACCGCTGTATGAACATTCTGTGCTCCGTTACTCTCCTCCCGTCTCTTCTCTCTCTCTCTCTCTCTCTCTCTCTCTTCTCTCTCTCTCTCTCCTCTCTCTCTCTCTCTTCTCTCTTCTCTCTCTCTCTCGTTCTCTTTTTTCTTCTTTCCTCTGCCGTCTCTCTCTCTTTTTCTCTCTCTCTTTCTTTTCTACCTCTCTTCTCTTCTCTCTCTCTCTCTCTCTTCTCTCCTCTCTCTCGCTCTCTCTCGTCTCTCTTTCTCTCTCTCTCTCTTCTCTTTCTCCCTTTCTCTCTCTCTCTCTCTTCTTCTCTCTCTCTCGTTCTTTTTCTCTTCCTCTTCTCGCTCTCTCTCTCTTTCTCTCTTCTCTTCTTTCTTTCTACCTCTCTCTCTCTCTCTCTTTCTCTTCTCTCTCTCTTCCTCTCTCTCTCTTCTTGCTCTCTCTCTCTCTCTCTCTCTCTCTCTCTCTCTCTCTTTCTTCTACCTCTCTCTTTCTCTCTCTCTCTCTCTCTCTCTCTCTCTCTCTTCTCTCTCTTCTCTCTCTCTCTCTCGTTCTTTTTTCTCTCTCCTCTTCGCCTCTCTCTTCTCTTTCTGCTCTCTCTCTTTCTTCCTAACCATCTCTCTCTCTCTCTCTCTCTCTTTTTCTCTCTCTCTCTCTCTCTCTCCTCTCTCTTCTCTCTCTTCTATGCTCCATCTCTTCTCCGTCTTCTTCGCACGCTCGCGCTATCTCTCCCCTCTCTGTCACTTTCTCTTACACCAATACCGCACGGGTTCATCCACGCACCTACTAGGTTAATTATAGCCCACCACGTAATACAAACTACGCTGCTTTATTGAAAGTAATCTTCCACCCATTAACCGATACCTCGTTAGTCGCACCTAGACGCCGGGACACGGAACGTCGGTTGCGCCCGACTTCCGGGTTTCGTGACGCCGGCTCGATTTCCGACGCCGCTATCACGCGACGGTCGCCACTGTGGTGTATGACCTTTGATGACCTGCGGGTTTTTCGCCGTCCCCTGTGCTCCAATTTAGTAATTGATTGTATTTGTTTTTTTTTGTTCACGGATTTATAATCAATGTGTGTTGCTGTATATAAATTTACTTATGGGCGTCGTTGTGCCAACAAATAAATTTATTGAATCTTGTAATTCTTCGAATCTTGAATTCTATGACGCACGCGCTGTTGATATGTCACGTCTCTTGCGTCGGCGGGTCGCCGCAGGACGACGAAGAAGCTCCGACGGATGTCTGTTTGTGGCGATAGTCACCCCGCGCGACGGACTTCGCGCTAACGAGTGTTCGCTTAATTAATTTCCTGCCGTAATACATCCCAATTAATTTAAAACGGCTACGATAATGAGTGACGGACGACGGAAGGTCTGTTAGGGGCGGGTGTTCGGCAGCCAGAGAAGGGAAGACATGGGAGGGTGGGGGTTGATCTGCAAGGCTATATAGATACAAGCTATAATTAAATTTAACGGCATACGCAGTCGCATGTTAAAATGGACATGAATCTGCACTGTTGTCTGACAACAACAAGAAAAAAACCCACGTAAGAGGAATATTGGGAAAAAGCCGTTAAGGTAGGGTTACAGCACGCAGCCACAGCGAGGAAGAACTAACCACGTAGGGTTTTCTTTTCTGTCATTACCATCATCGCTCATATTTCTGTTTCCACAATGACAGCTTGGTCTCGATGTTTGCTTCATGTGAACATTGGCGAAATATTTGAATGACTGATATAACGAACGCATGTACCGTCCGCTATCAGGAGTTAATATGGACAAATTTGTGACAAATTAATGACATTAAATTGTCATTTTAACTCCTGGTACGCATGTGTGTATTGTATGTATCAACGGTACCAAGCCACGTATCGTTTGAGTAGCTGGGCGTTTATATGCGCCCCTGATTGGCAAACGTAAGCAAACTCATTTCGTCGACACACGTCACGCCACGGCGGTCCGATGACGTTCACACCAACAACTAAATCCGATGACGTCATCACAGCGACAGACTCGTCGACGCAAAGAAAGTTAATTCGAGCGAGATTCTGGATGCGTCGCGCAATAGATTTTATGTGAGCGAGTGCTGGGTAACACACGCCACACAGCGCGCAGGCCAGCGGCTCACCGGGCAACGGTCCACGATGCGGCAGGCATGGTGTGGCCGAGCCTGTGGTGTGTGATCGTGTGTGTGTGTGTGTGTGCGCGCCCGCGCACTAGCACTCGTGTGTGTGTCGCCCATGTGTGGTCGCTGGGGGTGGTGTGTGTGTGTGGTGTGTGTGGTGTGAGTGGGGGTGTGTGG
>NW_014578386.1:64384-67836 GCF_000485595.1 Priapulus caudatus
TCCTCCTCTCTCTCTACCTCCTCTCTCTCTCGTCACTCTCTCTCTCTCTCTCTCTTCTCTCTCTCTCTCTCCTTCCTCTCTCCTCTCTCTCTCTCTCTCTCTCTCTCTTTCTTCTACCCCCTCCCCTCCTCTCTCTCTCTCTCTGTCTCGCGCGCGCTCATACATTCGCACTTTCTCCGTCGGTCTCTTTCATTCTTTCTCTATCTCTCGCCCTGTTTTCCTCGCTTTCGCTCGCTATCGTTCTCCCTGTACCTCTCTCACAACCCTCTTGCTCTCTACCTTCCACTCTGTCTTTATCTCTATGCAAAGTAATATTGTACTGGGAAAAAGTTGTTCTCCGCTCAGGCATCGTAAAATCGTAGAGTTGTAAAGTTGTTGATCTCCGCTCCGGCATCGAAGCAGCGTCGAGTTAGCAAAGGGTAGCAGATTGTAGCAACGAGTAAGGACGATGTAGTCGCAGAATTTGCTCTTGAAGACTGACTTTATTAGAAAACACGATACAAATATATATACACTACGGCGACCTATAAGCACCCAAGCTTAGGCACTGTGTCTCGACTTCGTCCGCTACATCTTGATAGAAAAGTCTGTACTCACGTACGTCTCCTGGGTAGGTAACCTTCTGATCTTTCGTCCGTGTCTATTTATATGTTTCCGAAAACCGCCCGGCGACATTTCAATCCTACCCGTGGCCAGTCACCGTCTGGGTCTATGGGGTTAGGGTGGCGCGGTGGGTTACATTACAATAACAACAATAACTTGCTAGGGTTAAAAGTTTACACAATTATACGCAAAGTCCCTAATTAGCCCGCAACCCTACGATACAACAGTAATATAACGTGATATAAAACGTAATTGTATCGCTTTGGCCTTTACTCGGTCACGTCACCGGAGTATAACCCGTTACTCGTTAGTTTCCGCTACAGCCAGCAGTGACGTCACCCGTTGTCATAAATTAATAACGTGCTGCCACCATCGGTCATCCCTCACTACATCCCACGCTGTTACTTCCATAACGACGGGTCGTTCAGCGTGCGATCAATGACCCATCGTTATTGCTGCGTAGATTGTTCGTACGTTAAAATTACTGACGCACGCGCGCGCTCGCGGCGTGAACTAAGAGAACTATTATGTTACTGTTCTCTTGTTATAGGTCTTGATATTGGGTTGATATTTTGCTGACGGATCGCGGTTGACATCACGTGACGTGGCACGTGGGTGGGCGGATTATGTGTAACGGGAGTCACGTTGAATGTAGATAGAGAACCGCCTTGATGTGTTTTGCAACAGAGGAGAGCGTTTATAAGCAGTAGGCCTGAATAGGCATGACACACACAAAATAATATAGATGTTTAAAATTATTATTAATTGAATGTATTCGGTGCAACGGAGTTTCGGCGCATACACAACATACACTTTATTCATGCTATAAATAACCACAGATTCCCGGTCCAGCGAGCTACGTGGCGAGCTTTTTCAGTAATTGGTCAGATTCGATTTTACATACAAAAACGAGGGAGCGGTAACAGTGGCTACTCATTTAAATGGCACAGTTACAGGACAAGATTTATTTTACATTTCATGCCTTTTAGACGTCCATTGAGCATCGACCTCACGTGTACAATGGAAATGAGTGCATTCTGGTGCCGATCATTACCACAAACAACAACTCAGAAAATGGACAACGTAATGTAATAATTGGAGGCGGAAAATTGGCAGAATGCGACTGCTGCGTGCCTCTTTAAATAAGGGATAGGGGATTCACTTGGGGGAGGATCACTCTGAGGACGGCTCGCGTGCAAGAAAGGATCAGCTGACAGAGGGATCGCATGTGACGGACAGGACGCACCGACAGCAGGATAAGAACACAATTCCATTATCACATCATAGCCGGAATCCCATATTCTCAAGCAATGTAGGTCGCGTACACATTGCCCACACATGTTTGTCGCAGTGTTTGGTGATGTGCTGCGAGCGTTAAATTGCTGCGAGTTCTGCCTTTCATTCTCAGCATGTCTTTTCTGCTCTATAGCAGTCAATGCTGTGTCGATAGATCACCTATACTGACGAGTGATGATGATGATGATGATGATGATGATGAGGCTTCTCTGAAGCTGCGCACGCCTGGTCTGCGAATAGGCGCCGTTAAGTCTGATAGAAAGCAGTTCAGTATGACGAACACGCGGCTTTATTGTGCAACACGCGGTTTTTATATTTATTGCGTAGTCAAGTGCACACGTGCGGTGCTATGTGGTTAGTTCAAACATACGGTAGTTTGTTCCCACGCTCATACTGTTTTATGTGCCCTCCCTCACTCACATTCTGAAACCCTTTCTCACTCTCGTCCTCTCTCGCTCTCTCTCGCTCTCGCACACACTCTTCCCTTCCCCCTCTCTCTCCCCTCTCTCTCACTTCCGCCTCTCTCTCTCGCTCACTTCCTCTCTCTCTCTTTCTCTCTCTCTCTCTCCCCTTCTCTCTCACTCTTCCTTCTCTCTCTCTCTCTCTCTCTCACCTCCCCCCTCTCTCTCTCTTCCGCCTCTCTCTCCCTCTCTTCCTCTCTCACTCCCCTCTCTCTTTCTCACCCCCCCTCTCTCTCTCTCTCTCTGTCTCGCGCGCGCTCATACATTCGCACTTTCTCCGTCGGTCTCTTTCATTCTCTCTCTATCTCTTGCCCTGTTTTCCTCGCTCTCGCTCACTATCGTTCTCCCTGTACCTCTTTCACCACCTTCTTGCTCTCTACCCTCCACTCTGTCTTTATCTCTATGCAAAGTAATATTGTACTGGGAAAAAGTTGTTCTCCGCTCCGGCATCGTAAAATCGTAGAGTTGTAAAGTTGTTGATATCCGCTCCGGCATCGAAGCAGCGTCGAGTTAGCAAATGGTAGCAGGTTGTAGCAAAGAGTAAAGACGATGTAGTCGCAGAAATTGCTCTTGAAGACTGACTTTATTAGAAAACACGATACAAATATATATACACTACGGCGACCTATAGGCACCCAAGCCTAGACCCTGTGTCTCGACTTCGTCCGCTACATCTTGATAGAAAAGTCTGTACTCACGTACGTCTCCTGGGTAGGTAACCTTCTGATCTTTCGTCCGTGTCTATTTATATGTTTCCGAAAACCGCCCGGCGACATTTCAATCCTACCCGTGGCCAGTCACCGTCTGGGTCTATGGGGTTAGGGTGGCGCGGTGGGTTACATTACAATAACAACAATAACTTGCTAGGGTTAAAAGTTTACACAATTATACGCAAAGTCCCTAATTAGCCCGCAACCCTACGATACTACAGTAATATAACGTAATATAAAACGTAATCGTATCGCTTTGGCCTTTACTCGGGCACGTCACCGGAGTATAACCCGTTACTCGTTAGTTTCCGCTACAGCCAGCAGTGACGTCACCCGTTGTCATAAATTAATAACGTGCTGCCACCATTGGTCATCCCTCGCT
>NW_014578386.1:69394-71060 GCF_000485595.1 Priapulus caudatus
CATCATCATTATCATCATCATGTTCTTCTTCTTCTTCTTCTTCTTCTTCTTCTTCTTCTTTATTCTTCTTCTTATTTGTCTCCTTCTCCTTCTTCGTCGTTGTCGCTGTGGACGTTTTCCTCGCATTCGTTCTCTCTCTCCTCCTCCTACTCCTCCTCCTGCTTCTGCTCCTCCTCCTCTTTTTCCTGCTCCTCCTCCTCCTCCATTTCTTCTTACGTTATTCTTTTCCTGCCTCATTACACTCTAATTTATCATAATTAACATCATCGTCATCGTCGCATCTGGCGTCGCCGTCGTCACTTCGGCGTCATTACTGTCATCGTAATCGGCAGCATCAGTACCACCGCATCAGCATCCTCCGACCTCCCGACAGGCATCTCCAGAGAAAGGCAAAATCTCGTTTTCATCATTAAGATTTAGATGACGAAGCTGCGCAGCTAGGTCAGCCCATCATCACGTCCGCATCCGCAGGAGAGGAGGCTGAGCGCGGCAGTCTGCTTTCATCTCCGATATGGGTCTAACTAACTGCAACGCGATATCTCAAATGGCGGGTACCATAGAGAAATAAGCCGTAGGCAGTATGAATGGGAGCGTGAGAGCTAGGAAGAAAGAAAGGGGGAGAGGGAGAGCGAGAGGGAGAGATAGATAAATAGAGAGTCTGAGAGAGATAGAATCAGACACACGGAGATAAATCAAACACAAGAGAAAGGGATGAAAAGGAGGAAAGGGTGAGAAAATGAGAGCGAGACAGCGAGAANAGTAGTAGTAGTAGTAGTAGTAATAGTAATAGTAGCAGTAGCAGCAGTTGCAGTAGCAGCAGCAGTAACCGTAGCAGCAGCAGCAGCAGTAACAGTAGCAGCAGCAGTAACACTAGTAGTAGCAGCAGTAACAGCATCAGTAGCAGTAGCACTAGTAGTAGCAGTAGCCGTAGCAGTAGCCGTAGCAGCAGCAGCAGTAGCAGTAGCAGTAGCATCGTCAAGCCCCGGCCACTGCCTAACTCGTTACATGCTAGCACATCGTTACATGCTAGCACATCGTTACCTGCTAGCACATCGTTACCTGCTAGCACATCGTTACATGCTAGCACATCGTTACATGCTAGCACATCGTTACATGCTAGCAAATCGTTACATGCTAGCACATCGTTACATGCTAGCACATCGTTACATGCTAGCACATCGTTACATGCTAGAACATCGTTACATGCTAGCACATCGTTACATGCTAGCACATCGTTACCTGCTAGCACATCGTTACATCCTAGCACATCTCGAGCATTTCACAACGACGATGGTTTGAGCGGAGAGCAGCAGCGCGACCCTCCTGTTCATGATGCATCACACTCGTGACACGGTCACCGGTCAACCGGCTCACCGGTTAACTTCGCGCGGGCTTGTTTTAACACCTGACACATGTTAACACCTGAGCTGTTAATAATACGCCTGCTCTCCCACTAAATGACGTACATTAGCTCTCATTTACATCGCTTTCTTGCGTGTAAGTTGATACACGTGTCAATAGTTCACGCGCGTGTTCGCGTAGATGGTCGAGTTCGCATCTCGAATTTGTACGCTAGTAGCAACGCTGGTGTGTGTGTGTGTGTGTGTGTGTGTGTGTGTGTGTGTGTGTGTGTGTGTGTGTGTGTGTGTGTGTGTGTGTGTAGTGT
>NW_014578386.1:72435-75211 GCF_000485595.1 Priapulus caudatus
ATATATATATCAAGAGCTAATAAATAGCTAATAAATAGCTAATAAATAATAGGTGTTTATTAGCTCTTGATATATATATATAATATTAGGAGTGAATAATAATAGACTATTATGATTATGATTATAATAATTATTATTCACCCCTGATAGTATATATATGTAAATATAATAAATATAATAAATATTAATCTTATAATAGATATATAATAATCTATTATTATTCCCTCCTGATATAAGCATTACTTACATACAGCTACATTACAATATTCATTATACAGAAGGTGCCACAAGGAAACGTAATTTTGTGCGATATTTCTATAACATATTTTCCTTGTGGACTGTCATGGTTAACGCACGTTAGAATGGTGTACTAACCTTTTATTTGAGCTTTTATTTCAACTTTTATTTTCTTAAGAACCTGTTATGGATTAGACGAAATTAAGAAACGCTACTCATATGAATACAGAAAGTAGTGCCATGATATCGTCTAGGACAAAGTAATTATCGCATCGTGAAATAGTAGTATAATAAAGGCAGTAATTGCACACATAGGAAAAAACCCATGCAGTGCAATTACAACCGTTATGGTTAGTTATGTTTATACGCAAACATAATTAGCAAGGCATGAAAGAGTAATACAATAGAGGCAGTAATTGTAAAATATCGAGAAACATGTAGAACGCACGTGTTAACATAACAAAATACAACGTAAAGTAACGTAACGTAACACAAATAATAAACGTAACATAAGTAATATCATACAATATATATATATATATATATATATATATATACATATATATAATAGCCATATCAATATGCTAAATTAGCATGACATTATGTTGGTATAGTAAAACATGAAATAGTAGTGCAATAAGGAGAGCAATTGTGAAATCAGTGAAGAGAAGTGCTTTTATAATAAAAGGCGAAAATAAAAGCATATATTATACAAAGATAATGCATGGTAAAGTGAATGAGATTACACGCAGACTTTACCAGTGGTATCGGTGACACTATATCATAATGTAATTTAACGGTCGTTCCTAGAAATTATATTATGAAAATATTGCAGCCTGCAAAAAAAGTTTTATGTCGTAGGCGGAAAAAGTTTGCCTTTCTGTTTCTCGTTCTGTAATGCTTGACTCGAGCGGCGTTGTCGCTATGGAAATACACCGTAATTCGGTTGCCGGAGATATGTTAGCTGATTGGCTAATTCTGTTTTACCGTGTTTTACTACGAATTTCGTCGTCATTAGCTTAAAACCAGGCCATCAGCTACCAACCAACCGCTAACCGCCCAACGCGCGCGCTATATTAGTGAGTGACGTATTATGCAGGCGTATAAAAAGGACACATTGTGACAGAGCGGGTTGCTGATCGCTCGCTCGCTCTCTCTTTCTCTCTCTCTCTCTCTCTCTCTCTCTCTCTCTCTCTCTCCTCTCTCTCGCTGTCGCTCTCTCGCTGTCGCTCTCTCTCTCTCTCTCTTTTTCTCTCTCTCGCGCGCGCGCTTTCTCTCTTGCTCTCTCTGTCGCTTTCCCTCTCGCTCTCGCTCTCCCGCTCTCGCTCTCCCGCTCTCGCTCTCGCTCTCTCTTTCGTTCTCGCTCTCTCACGCTCTCTCTCTCTCTTTCTCTCTCTGGTCCTCTCTATCTCTGTATGTGCCTACTTGTTGTATATATCGTGTGTCTGCATCGCAGCAACAGCAGCAGCAGCAGTAGCTCGGCCGGCGTGCTCTCAGCTCTACACCAGCGCCCACAGCAAACGCGGCACATTCGACAGCACAGACGCACACAGACTAACAGCGCCACCTCGCGGCTCAAACTGCACTTACACGTTTCGCGGCGAGAGCGACCAGCGAGTGAGGATCAACATCCGGGACATCATCCCAGTCTACGGCCGAGCCAGGCATCGCGCCGACGCATGGTACGTGCGACGCGTCACGGGTACCACGCATGCGCATCGACTTTGTCATCCGATAATGCAGAGCGCCGCCTGGTGGCGGTATAAATTATGAAACTTGATTCGTAAACAATGTTCTGTGTACAACGAATTGGCCATGCATGCTGTCGTACAACTAGCACGTCTGTCTGAGCCAGATATCCATGTTCATCGTGGTAATTTTTTCTCGGGCGGCCAAATCGCATCGTGTTCATCCGTGCACGTTTGCACGACAAAATGTTGACTTTATCGCTAAGCGTTGTTTTTAGCACATCGTGCAGCAATAACTATTCGCCTAGCGCTGCCTGTCAGTCATAGCAGATGGATTTCTCAATCGTGTTTTTGACATCTGCATTTCATTCTAAACGCCCCTCTTCCCCCATTTCCTACGTCATCGCATAAATCTTTCAGGTCTTGCACAAACAGCACAAATGTCTCTGTTGTTACGCTGATCGACGGAGCGGAAGTGGAGATCAACTCACTCACGCTATGCACGTCATATCCGCTTGAGCCCGTCAGGCGGAAGTTCCTGTCGAGCGGACCGGAAATGTCCGTGCGGCTAACTAACATCGGGAACGAAGACTTGGATTTCGACGTCAGGGGAAATTATCGGTTTGTTACAGGTATTCCGAAATGGTCTGTGAACCTCGATTAGTCTGTACACGTGTATTTATGTGACGATGTACCACACATACAGGACACACCTTCCTCTCTTGCTCAGTTCGCCCATCGTCCTCTTTCTTTCGGAGCGTCATACGCATCTCTTTCTCTCTTTCTCTCCTGTTTATATGTGTATGTGTGTGTATGTGTGTGTGTGTGTGTGTGTGTGTGTGTGTGTGTGT
>NW_014578386.1:78595-79057 GCF_000485595.1 Priapulus caudatus
CACACACACACACACACACACACACACACACACACACACACACACACACACACACACACACACACACACACACACGCACACACGCACCCGCAGCAGCCAGCGTGCGACGCGGCAATGTTTACTGTTCCCATGATAGAGGAAGAGACAGAGTGCGGGAAAGAGAAGGGGTGGGTGGGGGGGGATAGAGAAATCGTACGTGTTTGAGATTGCAGTTTTGCTTTTTGCTAATAAAATACAAGTCCTTATTAATGGTGATCGCGTTGCCATGGCGACGCGCCGTAACGACATCAACGATGTTTGCTCTAGACATTAAGCGCAAGCTATAAACGTTTAGAGTCCACATCCTGCTACCTGCGCGTAGCAATTTCCCAGTGAACGGGTGTACGTTAGTATACACTACGCTTCTTATGCATATATATATATAAATACATATATATATATATATATATATATATATATATA
>NW_014578386.1:80856-81361 GCF_000485595.1 Priapulus caudatus
ACGCTGTGTATCACACATCTACGCGGTGTGTCACACATCTACGCGGTGTACCACACATACACGCTGTGTATCACACATCTACGCGGTGTGTCTACACTATACGCGCTGTGTCCCACACATCTACGCGGTGTGTCACACATCTACGCTGTGTGTCACACATACACGCTGTGTATCACACATCTACGCGGTGTGTCATACATCTACGCGGTGTACCACACATCTACGCTGTGTGTCACACATCTGCGCCATGTGTCACACATCTACGCGGTGTGTCACACATACGCGCTGTGTCCCACACATCTACGCGGTGTGTCATACATCTACGCGGTGTACCACACATCTACGCGGTGTGTCACACATCTACGCTGTGTGTCACACATACACGCTGTGTATCACACATCTACGCGGTGTGTCACACATCTACGCGGTGTGTCACACATACGCGCTGTGTCCCACACATCTACGCGGTGTGTCATACATCTACGCGGTGTACCACACATCTACG
>NW_014578387.1:0-8500 GCF_000485595.1 Priapulus caudatus
CTCTCTCTCTCTCTCTCTCTCTCTCTCTCTCTCTCTCTCTCTTCCTCTCCCCCCTCTCTCCCCCTCTCTCTCTTTCTGACTCTCTATCTCACCTCCACACATTTCGTCTCATTCTCTATATACGATGCGTGATACGTGTCACCTCGCGAGTGTGTAACTCGTGCTGCCTTTATCGCTATCCCGCTCGGCTGTGCATGCTAGCAGGAGATTAACGGTATTTGTGTTCAATCACACCGCGGGAATTGCGATACACATGCAGTAAAGACTCATCAACTGCAAATGTTTGCGATTGCTCGATCCCTCGGATGAGAAATACAATCGTTGGTAATAGGTCGCGAAGATAAACTAGTATGACGAACGCGCACGAACACAATTTTGTGTTTATAACTTTCATTTTCAAGAGGTTTGGCACTATGTTTCGTGGCGTGTGTAGTGCAGTACGTATGCTTGGTTACATAGATTACTTGGTTGGTTTATCGACCTAGGGGAGCGGCGTTGTTAGAAACAATTTAGTTTCAACGTTAGTTATAATAACATAAATTTCTCCTAGACCGTGGACAGAACAGAGTGATGATTGTGAAGTTATGAGATTCTAACGTCCTCGCAAATTGACTGCATTTAACTTGCTCGTATTCGTTCCCGAATTCGCTGGATGGGTTGAACGCAGATGATTCCTTAAACGTCATGGTCGTTACACGTGTTATCTTAACTTGTTTAAATTATTTATTGTCTTAAATAAATAAACTGTTATAGCAACAACATAATTTGTAATAATAGTAAAGATGATGATGAGGAGGAGAAGGAGGATGAGAAGGAGGAGGAGGAGGAGGAGCAGTAGCAACAGCAGCAGCATGAAGAAGAGGAGGATAAGGAGGAGGAGGAGAAGAAGAAGAAGAATGAGGAAGATGGGAAGGAAGAGTAGGAGAAAGATAAAGAGAAGGAGGAGGAAGAGGAATAGAAGGAGAATGAGGATAGTGGTAATGATGATGATAATAATGATTGGTACTTATACTAATAATATTATTAATTCATGAAAAACACACGAATAAACTATACCAGACATCATGAGACTAATACGATTATTGCAAGCGTCGTTCTTGTGCGCAATCCTTCAGACACGTGCGTCAGACGAGTCATACAGACCACTGTGTAAGTGATTGGTATAGCGTTTATAATAACGGCCTGTCATTCAAACGTCACTCACCTTCCTAGCGAGCGACAGGCAAACTTTAATATCGCGTGTAGCGGCGATGGCGCAATGTAAAGGTCGGCTCGTATATAAATAGAACGTCATACATCTCTATGAGGAATTTCCAAGATTGAACAACAAGTATGAAATTATCCCGTGACACGGCTTCCTACAGGAGACGTCCTCCTCACCTTCGCCCCCGCACCCTCCTTGCCCGCCGCGCACCTTCCCCTACCCGTTCCCCTCTTCTATCACCTACTCTCTCCCTCTCTTCTCTTTCTCTCTCTCTCTCTCCCTCTCTCTTTCATTCTTTCTTTCTCTCTTCTCTCGCCACCGCCTCTCTCTCTCTTCTCTCTTTCTTTTCTCTTTTTCTCTCTCTTTTTCTTGGTATTTTCTCTCCCACCTCTCGCTCCCCGTTTCTACGTGCACAGACGCAGTCTTCTCTCTCTCCACTGCTAGCGCTCTCTGCATCGTCTCTGCGTGGCTCTCAGGAAAAGCACAGGGGCGAGCTGTAAGGGCTAGATATATATAGGATACGTAAGTGATATAGATACTAATAATTCGGCCCTATTAGTCGAGGTGAAAGTGGGAGAGTAAGAATGACAAGTGATATAATATATATCCCCCGATCTCTCTGTGTCTCGCTTCTCTATCCTGCACGCGCTCGGCAAGGGAATGAAAAATAGTGTAATACCACCAAGAGGCCGGGACGAGCAAATGTCCGAGCAAGAAGGAAAAGCATACGGGGGTAGTAGGATGGTGTTGTATGGAAGCAAGCGAGGGTGCGGAGAGGTGTGAATAGGTAGAGACCACCTCAAAAGGAAGATCTGGGTCTAACGCACCGTTGTCGTCAAAAGATGAGGGAAGTTTGTGTTCGTGTGCGGTTGTCTACAATTATCCAATTAAGCGGTCTTTAGTAGCCTCCTGCGGACCGAACGTACGGCGGCAAGGACTGGAATTACCCATGAAACCAGATATATACAGTAACCATGACTAATATATATGTAAAACAGTTGTGGCGACTCGCTCAGGATTCCACATGTGTCTTCAGGCATGCAGATTAGGGACCGACGTCTGCGTTAGTGTCTAATGTTCTAACTACCGAGCGGTGTAGAATTATGTGTATAACGAGATACATCCGAGTGAGGTGATATAAAGGGATAAATAAAGAAATAACTATATAAATAAATAAACGGTAAAGTATATATGGATATATATATGGATTAGTTAGTATTGTTATTTACTAGCATGGGTGTAGACTAGTATAGTTAGATAGCAACCAAGATGAGATCAAACAAAGATAAATAAATAAATATATTAGCTAAACAAAAGGTTGAGGGTTTTAGCGGAGAGTAGCATACTAACAGGTGAAGGCGGGAAAGCGATGATTCTACTAGTGCGATGAGACAGTTTTAGCCCGCAGCGGCCGGGTGCGGGTGTGTGTTTGGTGATGGGGGTGGGTCGCCGTTGCCGTTAGGGTATCCCGGCTCGAGACAAAATGAGACAGATGCCCAGTGATGCTCGGCGCTCGCTCTGCGCACCGTATGCGCGCGATGGCAGAATCGCGCGCGCGGATATATCACCAACCTCAAATAGCTGCAGTCGCCAAGAGGCAGAGCATCCGAACGTGTGTGGACTAAAAGCGGACGCTTAAGGCGCCACAGCGTCGCGCGCACACCCAGACACATCCGCATGCAGGTCCCCTCAACTATGATCTGTCTAGAGACGTAACATTCCTCAAAACCCAACGACTCCCAGTGGAATAAAGCAAGCATATTCACACTGTGAGGCTCCAAGTCTACGCCGGATTCTCGTCTGGATGCTGCTTCTGGTTAGCGTATAAAATCCTTACCTGTTGCACCGCTTTTAGCGGAGCAATAGACGAATGATGACGCTGGGAAATGATTTGTATGAATTACAACCCACAGGCAGTGCGGGGATTGCAACCCCCGTACTGTTCTAGTCTGACATAGTCTTACGATGACCCATTTTTCATAACTCGAAAAAGTAAAACCATTTTCATACACGGATGACCTAGTTTTCCAACATGAAAATTAATTTACCCACGATCATCTATTTTTTTAAGTTGGGAAATCATTTCCCCTCATATAACCTGTTTTTTAAATCAAAAAAACCAATTTCCCTATTGTACTGTCACGCATGACAGCTATTATTATTGTACAACTGACGGAAACGAACCAGCGACTCTTAGAAATTATTCTGACGCTTTTGATTACGTTCGGCTGCAAGACGAATGAATGATGATCGAATGAGACAGAGACCTTTCTATGCGCGCGCGCACGGTGTCAGATTGTGGCAAGGACGGATTAATTTTTACGGACAAAACCGCTTGGATAACAACTGCAATAACTACGATAACCAGGCAGCCTATCTCACGGCATTGTTACGTCTTCCTAACCGTGCCTGGGCGCGTGTTTGATGGATGCGGGCCATTGTGCGTGCGTGTGGGGGTGTGTGGGGGGTTGTAGGGGTGTTTGTGGGTTGGGGTGTGTGTGGAGGACATGCGTGCGGGGGTGTGGGGGTATCCTGCCACACTCTGCCGTGCGCTATCTTGTGCGTGCGGTGGCGACGTGCGTCGGTGCAGGTGCCTGCAGGTGTGAGCGTAGCCGGTGGTGCCTGCATGGTGTGCGTGTGCGGGGGCTATCCTGCCCACACTTCTGCCGTGCGCTATCTCTGGTGGTGCGTGCGTGGTTGCGGTGCGGAGCGTTTTTGGGGTTCCTGACTTCTTTCCTGAGTTTCTCAACCTGTAGCAGGCTTCTCCCAGGTCGAGAGATCGAGGGCCACGCACGAGGTTCGTCCGGCCTTTCTTCCTCCATGTGATACTTGAAAAAGAGTTCGCTTGCGACGCGGTTATGGGTGGCAGTGTACGCACCTCTCTCCAAACCGTCAGCTCCTGCCAACTACAGGGGGAACGGACGGACGCACGAGATTAACGAGCAGGCTTCATTTACACTCGTTACGACGCAAACATTGATACGTTAATTAACTTCGTTACGCAGACCAATGTTATCATTGCGATTTGCGACGAGGTATCGATGAAATGCAGTCGCATGTCACATGAAATAAATCTTCGCATATGAGAAGTATCATTCGCTGGTATTTCCATTGTGAAACTGTATAAATTTGCGTACATTTGTCGCAGATATTAATTTAATTTAATTCGTTATGCAGACTATGTTATTATTGTGATGAAGTTAAAGTAGCCATGAAATACAACTAATCTTCCGCATCGTAAGTCGTGTATTACATTGTAAAACTGTATAAATATTGTATATATTATTATATACGTAACATATAACCTTTACAAATATTAAACATTACAGAGGGCCTATAAGGGGAGATCTCATAATTAAATTCACACATCCAGGGGACAATCAGTTATCACATCCCCGAGTATGTATGTATCAGGAGTGTATAATAATAGTTTAATCTATTATTGTTATTATTAGGATTATTAGTATTATCTAGATAAACCTCAGTATTATTATTATCTAGATTATCTATTATTATTATTATATCTAGATTAGTCCATTATTATTATTATTATTATCTAGATAATGCTATTATATTATTATTACTTATATCTACGATTAAGCTATTATTGAGTAATTATTATTAATTATTATTATTATCTAGAAAATCTATTATTATTATTATTATTATGATCTAGATTAATCTATTATTTATATCTAGATTATATCTATTATTATTATCTAGAGTTAATCTAGTTATTATTATTCATGATTTATTATTGATTATTATTTAGTATTATCTAGATAAACCTATTATTATATTATTATCTAGATTAAATCTATGATATTATTATGATTATCTAAGATATCTAGATTAATCTATATTATGATAGTATTATTATGTAGATTAATCTATGTATTATTATATCTAGATGTAATCTATATATTATTAGTATCTAGATTAACGTATTATTCATTATCATTATTTTATCTAGATTAATCTATTATATTAATATTTCAAGTATTGGCTTTCTATTCTCTCGTGGTCAGGCACCCTTCTTACCAGTTATATTAGGATTAGCTAGATTATCTATGATTATTATCGTATTATTATTATTATCTAGATTAATCTATTATTATGTATATATCTAGATTAATCTATGATATTATCTAAGATTAATACTATTATTATTATTATAGTTTTATTATCCTATTATTATTATTATCTAGATAAACCTATAATTAGTATGATTATTAGTGATTATTATGATTATCAGATTAAATCTATTATTATAGTAGGATTAGCCACCATTATGCTAGATTAATCTATTATGATTATATTATTATATCTAGATTAATCTATTTTATTATTATTTATTATTATTATCTAGAGTAATCTGATTATATATTTATTAGTATTATCTAGATTAATCTATTATTTATTAATGTAGTATTATCTAGATCCTAATTCTATTTATTATTATTATTATTATCTAGATTAATTCTGATTACTATATTATGTATTATCTAGAGAAATCTATTTACTTAGTATGTATTATTATTATCTAGATTAATCTATTATTAGTATTGTATTATTAGTATCTAGGATTAATCGTATTAGTATTATTCACTCTGTATGTATGTATGGTCGCGATGGGTCCTGGAACCTAGCACTGATCCCGACACTTCTGCGCCCTCCTGTCTCAATACGCGGGCAGGCTTCATTATGTGTAGTTGCTGCAGCCTGCGCGCCCGCAGCCACGCGCCTACACCACTCTACTAATCACAGCACACACACACACACAGCGCACAATACGCAGCGCACACACACGCATGCACACGCAGCGGCGGACGTAAAAACAGTCTCGGTGAAGCGTCGATAGCGTCGCTTGCACCTCCACTGATAAGCGCGAATTACGGAAAGAGGCGGGGAAAACACGTCACGTCTGAAATACGACAGACGTCACCTCAGACGCGCCCGCGCGCTCGGCAGCAGCTCGGAGGTGCGCAAAGATGAGAATAACAAACGGCAGCGCGACCCGGCTGCCGTCAGCATTAGAAAATCAAAAAATTATTAAATTCCCTAGAAGAAAGAGTGACTTTCGACGACTCTCTCTGAGATTTCCAGCCGGTGCCCACGAGAATTGGCGCCCGTCAAATTAAAAACAAATTACAGATTTATATGAGAAAAAAATAACATTCACAAGAAAGGAAATATTCGACGGACGCTCTGCCCAGAGCTCCAACGGTGCCGCTGGCAAGAGTGCGCATTGAATTAAAACGAGAGATTTCAGAAGCTTCGCGCGAAAGCCGCAGCTCACACGCCACGCACCGTTTTTCGCGCCCTGCTTCGTGCTGGGGAAAGAAATGAGATAAAAAAAGAAGACCTTCTTCTAATAGTCTTTTTTGAGTAATTTCTAACTGGAGGGGAAAAGAAGGATATTTAATAGGACCCTCCGTCGGGTGTACCCTCGTGTGCGGAGGTTGCAGCGAGCCTGCCGTGCGGGGCGGGCGGAGGGGAGTGGGGCGCGGGGACGACAGCTCTTGTGTGTGGCTGGGCTGTCGTGGGTGTTGTGTTTGTGTGGCCGGTTGGTGCTGTGCGGGTGGCGTCGNGTGAGCGCGTGTGTGTGTGCGTGCGTGCGTGAGTATGAGTGCGTGCGTGCGTGTGTGAGTATGTGTGCGTGCGTGCATGTGTGAGTATAAGTGCGTACGAGCGTGTGTGAGTATGAGTGCGTACGTGCGTGTGTGAGTATGAGTGCGTACGAGCGTGTGTGAGTATAGTGCGTGCGTGCGTGTGTGAGTATGAGTGCGTGCGTGCGTGTGTGAGTATGAGTGCGTGCGAGCGTGTGTGAGTATGAGTGCGTGCGTGCGTGCGTGAGTATGAGTGCGTGCGTGTGTGTGTGAGTATGAGTGCGTACGAGCGTGTGTGAGTATGTATGAGTGCGTGCGAGCGTGTGTGAGTATGAGTGCGTGCGTGCGTGCGAGAGTATGAGTGCGTGCGTGCGTGTGTGCGTGAGTATGAGTGCGTACGTGCGTGNAAGTGTTTGTGCGTGCATGCGTGCGTGCTTGCGTGTCTACGTGCGTGCGTGCGTGCCTACGTGCGTGTAAGTGTTTGTGCGTGCATGCGTGCGTGTCCACGTGCGTGTGTGTGCCTGTGCGTGTGTGCGTGCGAGTCTATGTGTGTGTAAGTGTTTGTGCGTGCGGTGCGTTTCTGTGTGCGTGCTTGTGTGTGCGTGCGTTTCTGTGTGCGCGCGCGCGTGTCTACGTGCGTGTGCGTGCGTGTGCGTGTGTGTACGTACACGCCTTTGTATCTGCAGGCACGCCGGGGAAAGGCGCAGTTCTCCCGCCCCTACACGCAATCAGTGAACCACCGCCGCCAACGTCACCCAACACCTGTCTGCTGCCCTTCTCTTACGGCGCATGCGCAGCGAGCGTCTTCCGCTGGTACTACAGCCAGGAGTCCCGGCGCTGCGGCATCTTCATCTTCAGCGGATGCGGAGGCAATTCCAACAACTACGACAGCAAGCAGACGTGCGAGGCTGCGTGCGCAACATCTGGTACGCGCGTGACGTCACAGTGTACATTGTATCATATCATATCATATATTGTATCAGGCGCAGTGTGTCACAGTGTGGAACATTGTTCAATTTTACGTTATCTCAACGACATTCGAGTATAGTAAATTATATATATATATATATATATGATACTGCTATACAAAGTAGGAATATATGCGCTTATATTTACGTGCATATTAATTCTATAAAAGGGATATAATTTATTTATTATTTTAGTATTTCTCGCCTGTATGCGAGAGTCTTCGCTCTCTCACTCACTCTATATAATATATATAATCTGTCTGAATGATAATCAGGTAGCGGTGGCGCTGGCAGCGGCGGTGAGACTCAAAGCGACGGATTCCACCAGGGCTGTGAAGACGCTCCATGCCGCAACGGCGCCACCTGTGTATCCGCCGGTACTTCCGGTCCGTTCACGTGTATTTGTCGCGCAGGCTACGCCGGCCTGCGATGCACACAGTGTACGTACAAACTGATGCTATTTTTATTTTATTTATTTAGGTAATTATCCATATATATATACATACTGTTTCAATATATTTTAAATTCATGAAATTAGATAACTACCAAGGATATATACACAAAAAGTATGACTAGCACACTTATTTACATTGTGGTCCTTGTTTAACCGCCGGTGAGGCATCTAAGCGTATGTAGCAAACACCGTACGCACTCCACCGTACAATAAACATACAATGTATATATAATTCCGTACAATATATATATATATATATATATAT
>NW_014578387.1:8510-11962 GCF_000485595.1 Priapulus caudatus
CGTGTTCGTATATCACTGCCAGGACTCGATGCGAGTTGGTGGGTTGACCGAGTAGAGGACGAGGTGTAGATGTATGCGTAGATGTGTAAACGTGTTCGTATATCACTGCCAGGACTCGATGCGAGTTGGTGGGTTGACCGAATAGAGGACGAGGCGTAGATGTAGGCGTAGATCTGTAAACGTGGTCGTATAGGCGTGGGCGTGGCTGTACTCTGATGTATATGTTGACGTATATTTAGATGTAGAAATAGATGTAGACATCAATGTTGACATGAATGTAGGCGTAGACAATCAGACATAGACGTAGACATAGACATAGAGTTAGACGTAGAAATAGACGTAGTCGTAGACATAAACGTAGGCGAAAACGAAGACGTAGTAGACCTAGACACAGACGTAGACGTATAGACACAAGCGTAGGTGTAGACGTATACATAGAAGTAGACGTAGACAAACGCGTAGACGTATAGGTAGTCACGAATTTAGGCTTAAGGTTAAGGTCACCTTACACAGAATTATGTTTAATGCTCACATATTATAATAATCACTCATTATTATAACGTATTCGTATTGCTGCGCGCTTGACCAAGCTTGGTTGCTGTTTTACCGCAGTCTATCTTTCTTCGTGCGTATTACGTGGGTAGTGGCAGCAGCAGATACACACACAAGCAGGAATAGATCAAATGATTTTTTTAAATAACAATTGAATTTTAATCACAACAATTATAACAATGAGAATGACGAACAATGGAGGTTTTTGCATTACAACAATTACAATTAACAACAATTAACAATAAACAAACGTTTTAGATTTACACAAAAAAACTTAAATAAAAGTTATTATTTACGTCTGATAGTAGATTATTTGTTGATTATATTGGTAAACGTGGCCATAGTTAGCATTCTCAATGCTCTACGAGCTAATATACTGCCGGACATTGTCAGAGTTAGCTATGCGGTTATAACTACTGTATCTCCCGCAGGGTGGTGGTAATGTAGAGTCTCTATTGGAGTCCCTTTATTGAAACCAGACATTGCGTTGGGCAATGACGTTGCGAAGGCCCTATAAAGTCCTTTATAAGTCTTATACAAAGTCTATATAACGTCTCATATAATGGTCTCATACAAACCACTCAGGGGATGAAGAGGGCATATAATAGTATAATAACAATAACAATAACAATAACAATAACAATATTAATAATAATAACAATAATAATAAATCACATAATATTTATGAGTAATATGTCATTGTTCGTGATGTCATTGTTTGTGATGTTCTCCCCTAGGTCACGCCACTGGCGTCGCTAGTACCGGCAGCTGCCACAAGGAGGCGCACCGGGGCAACTGCAGCGACTACAAGGTTCACTACCACTACAACACCACGCAGAAGCAATGTCAGCCGTTCGTCTACTCCGGCTGCGGTGGCAACAGCAACAACTACGCGATGCTGGCAGCGTGTCAGGCTGCATGCGACACGTCTACAACAAGTACGTAGCAATTTTTTTTTATAATGTCCTTTATTTCCAGAAACAC
This sequence comes from Priapulus caudatus, assembly GCF_000485595.1. Classification (NCBI taxonomy): domain Eukaryota; kingdom Metazoa; phylum Priapulida; class Priapulimorpha; order Priapulimorphida; family Priapulidae; genus Priapulus; species Priapulus caudatus. Next base: position 10,047 of record NW_014578387.1, read on the forward strand.
ATATGTACATTACATTATATTATACGTTATACAGAATATCTACAACACTGTGATGGTAGCATAGGTAAATGGCATAAGCAGTTTACGATACGATAGTACGGCAAGTACGATACAATTGACACTCATACCGAATCAGCTTCTCACTGTAAAATATTCCTCGGGGTGCCTGAGAGATTGAGGTACACCGTATGACCGTAAATAGTATGGAAATTGTTATATCGTAACGATTCGTTGAATTGTATTGATTGATTATACTAGCGGTAAAGATTTAACGGAAACACAAATTTCGTCATCATCACGATTTACATATATCGTGCGTGTACGTGTCTGTGCGTGCGTGCGTGCGTGCGTGCGTGCGTGCGTGTCTACGTGTGTGTAACTGTTTGTGCGTGCGTGCTTGCGTGTCTACGTGCGTGCGTGCGTGCCTACGTGCGTGTAAGTGTTTGTGCGTGCATGCGTGCGTGCTTGCGTGTCTACGTGCGTGCGTGCGTGCCTACGTGCGTGTAAGTGTTTGATTGTTTAACGCGAGATTATGAGAGCAAAGAATGAATCGCAGTCTCCTCCCTTCCACCTATTCTCCTTCGCTTTCTCCCTATTTATTTTGCATAGCCTATCACTTTCTCCCTTTTTTCCTCCCTTCCCCTCTCTCTTTCACTTCCTTCTCCTCCTATCTCTCTCCTCCCTCATTCTCTCTCACACTTTTTCTGTGTGTGTCTCTATCTCGCTTTCTCTTTCCGTATGTCTTACCTGCCCTATCATTACCGGCCTTCTCCCTGTGTGCAAAATATTTAGTCTTAGGAATCTTAAGTCTTTAGATTTTTTAAACATATACGTGCTCACGATGCGTGCATATCATACGTGTATAATAATATACGTGCTCTGTGGATGCTAATGCTTTTATTGTCATTGGATTTTAATAATTGACGTACTGTGTTCGTGTAATGGAATGCAATGTCATTATGCCTGCGATGCAATGCGCGTGGTAATATAAAATATGCTGCGTATGGTAACATAATTATCACGTGGCCCCTCTACCGTCAGCGGTCAGCTACGTTGCCATCGTAACAAGTATAAACCCCGCATAGCGGTGACGTCATGTGTGCTGTGACATGCATTATGTAATACATCGTGTTAATATCGTGGTCACCGGTCGTGTAGCAGCCTGCGACTGACATGCTCAGGACTAGACCAACTTCTGCATCGGTCTTATTGCAAGAGACTCGACTACGCATTTAACTACTCGAGTCCGTATTTTTACAACTATATATTCGCCCCTGTACTAGCTTGCGCTTCGTTCGCATAGCTTTTATACGACCACGCCTGCCGGCATCTGAGCCCACCACAGCACATCCCTACAGACCCCATCATACTAGCTTACATTTGGAGCCGATGGCTTGCTCAGGCAGCCAGCACTAGCTTGTCACTTACGTCTATGGTTGGCCGTCGTACTCCAGAAATAATTATTGGCCTTTTACCCAATCAGAGGTTGTGTTACACATAAGTTAACCGCGCGGTAGAAATATTAATCGAATCAATCGAATCATAATTCAATCGCGGTTAAATTATGGCTATTTTGCCCAATTGGAGGCCTTCTTACACATAATTAATTCAACCGCGGTCAAAATAATTATTTCTGAGTACGAATGCCAACCATATGCGTCTCATGCAGATATATGCACGCCGAATCCTTGCAAGAACGGAGGCTCATGCCGCAGTCAGGTGCATTGGAACGGAGTTCGCTACAGAGACTGCGTGTGTCCCGCGAGCACATCGGGATATCACTGCCAGGACTCGATGCGAGTTGGTGGGTTGACCGAGTAGAGGACGAGGTGTAGATGTATGCGTAGATGTGTAAACGTGTTCGTATATCACTGCCAGGACTCGATGCGAGTTGGTGGGTTGACCGAGTAGAGGAC
>NW_014578387.1:15451-16449 GCF_000485595.1 Priapulus caudatus
TATCAGGAGTCTATCAAAATTTTGATAGACTCCTGATATATATATATATATATAACCATACATAATTAATAGAGATACATGTATAGCACGCATATCGCAGAGATTGCATCGGTTATCTATTCTTACCGGTCGGTGCGCTGACGTCGCGTTTCCTTTGCAGACATCGGCGGCAACAGAGGGAACATTTGTGACACAAATCCTTGTCAGAACGGCGGAAGGTGCCTGAGCTCCAGCCCCGTGCACTATACATGCGCCTGCCAACGAGGCTACCGTGGCGCCACCTGCCAGATCAGTGAGTCTTTTAACTATAAAGATAGTTGCATCATGTAATATTGGTTGTATTATTGGTATAATATTATTGTATTATTGCTTTCGACACGTGCCATCTTCAAAGGATCCCTTTAAGTTTAGTTTCTTTGTTAATTCCGTATTGGAATTCTCTCCCTTTCTCTTTAGTTAATTGAAAATTCAAAGCTTTTTCTACTGCGATCCGCAGTGTTGATCTCTCTATTTGATGAACTTTGTTTCTTTCCGTCTTCGATATAGTCTCTGGGACGTTGAATACTATTATTCATGAGGTTATGAGGTTATTGGTGTAATAATTATTAGTGTAACATTGGTGTAATATTGGTGTAATGTTGAATAGCGTGATCGGTGCGGGAGTGTCTATATTCAAGCCAGTACGGGAGATTACGGTACGCATATATTTGCTAATATATTGACTAATCGTGCGTCAATAAACTCATTATTCACAGAGAGTATAGCTAAGATATGTGTCTATGGGTATCTAGAATATATTATGCAAATGATCTCCCGTACCGGCTTGAATTCATACTCTCTGTGAATAATGAGTTTATTGACGCACGATTAGCCAATATATTAGCAAATATATGCGTACCGTAATCTCCCGTACCGGCTGAATATAGACACCCCCGATCAGTGCTAGGTAAAGGTAACAGTCGTTTTCGTTTATTTGTCATTTAAGGAGGCGATGGCGG
>NW_014578387.1:17303-22237 GCF_000485595.1 Priapulus caudatus
ACAAAGTTGATCAAATAGACAGACAAAGTTGATCAAATAGACAGACAAAGTTGATCAAATAGACACACAAAGTTGATCAAATAGACAATCAAAGTTTATCAAATAGACAGACAAAATTGATCAAATAAACAGACAAAGTTGATCAAATAGACACACAAAGTTGATCAAATAGACACACAAAGTTGATCAAATAGACAGACAAATAGACGTGCGTGCGCTATACTACCCCGTGTGAAACCTGCACACCTCATCTAACCCTAACTAGTCCGTGTCCGCTCGAAATACTCACACTGTGTGTATGCGTGTTAAGTATGCGCCTCAAAACTGATATGGGCATCATATGATCATCTGAGCGTGATCATTGCTTCCGACACGTGCCATCTTCTAAGGATCACTTTAAGTTTAGCTTCTTTGTTTCTGTCATTCCGTATTGGAATTCTCTCCCTTCCTCTTTAGTAAATTGCAAATTTGAGGCTTTTTCTACTGCGATCCGCAGTGTTGATCTGTCTATTTCCGTCTCTTTCCGTCTTCGATATAGTCCCTTGGACTTTGAAGACTAATATTTACAACGTTATGGGCCAAACGCGCTTTTAAACCCGTGCTAAATATTCGCGTACTATTGTCCGCACAACACTGTTGCTATGTGAAGTAAGTAATGCGCTTATCTGTACGCATGCGCAGTGCAACTTTGTCTCGTTCTGGTCCGATTCACGAGTGATTTGTGTCTGTTTTCATGTTTTAATGATTATCTCGATCTGGTCCGGACTAGACTAATGTGTGATCTAAATTCGATAGCTTTGCACTGTGAACTATTTAATTAATATCTCCACGATATCAGCTGGCTTTCATAATTTCCCAGCGATGTGCAGATAGTAGCGTTCACTCTTCGTCAAGCACCCTTACACGTAAACACTGCGAAAAATCCGGATACACGTAATATAATCATGAATAAAATCATCGACGCCCATCCTTGCATAACAAGTGCGCAGTCATTGACGTATTTCGCGTATAAATGCTAAATTACACATAATTACAGTTAGCGTTTATACTATAATTTTGCTGAACTGAACTGGATTTAGCGCGGCAGCATTCTCTCGTAACTTTCTTTCCGGTTTTAACTTTCGTTCCGTTGTTTTCGTTTCGGTTCTTGCAGTTAGAGTCGGACCGGATCCGTGTCGCTACTTCGTCTGTCTGAATGGCGGGAGATGCTACACGACTGACGGAGCGACACCGCGGTGTTCATGCGCCACAGGCTTCGGTGGCTCCACCTGTAACGCAAGTAAGACAAACGCTATCGGCTGTGAATGAGGACAAAATATATCATCCATAGAAAATGAACAATAGAGACATAGCTCTTCGTGACACGAGAGAGACAAGTAGGCCTACGACAACGTTATCGACTGTGAATGAGGACAAAATCCAATATAATCCATAGAAATGAACAATAGAGACAGCTATTTGTGACACGAATATGTGATGACACGAATATAGGTGCTAACGTATCGCGCCGTACTGGGGCGTTTTCATGTGAATTCCAACCTATGCTTTATACGTTCGCATTCACCTGGTACATATTTTCTACTGTGCTACCATTTATAGATATGTAGTAAGAAAATTTACAAGGGATATCTATGTTATGAACATATATATATATATAAATATATATATATATCTTCTTCTTTTTCGTCTCCGGGATCTCTCGCAAACGTATGTATATAGGGCCTATGTATATATATATATATATATATATATATATATATATATATACTAATATATATATATATTCTCTTTTCTTCAGATTCTGGACCCTTGTCGATCTAAATCCCGTGTCGATCGCCGCCACGTGCATCAAGGAATGGGGCCATAAGTTCTACTGTGTCTGCTCCGTGGGCATACGTGGCAGCGTATGTGCCAAATACGTAAGTTTAAATGACGGAGAATGTGGCCGGTGCAGGAGCAAAACATTTTATTTTGTTTTTATTTTGTTTTATTTTGTCTATCATTTTAATTATTTATTTATTCGCTTCTTTCGTTCATTCTGTTCATTCATCCTTTACATTTATTTCTTTCCTATCGCCTTTATTTCCGTATACATTTCATTTACGTGTTTAACCTCGTCGAACACCTCATTCCAACGCTGACCTTCATTGACCCCGTGACGTTGCACACAGGCTTAGACCAGGCGTCGGTATTGGATGCGATCCCGAACCCTGTGTCTGAACAACGCACGCCTGCAGTGAGAATGGCCGACGACTTCCGGTGTTCGTGTCGCAGTGGCTGGACTAGAAACTCTGCGAGACGTAGAATCGTCGTACAACGTCCGTTCGTCATCTCACGATCATGACGTCATCTCACTCATCGAGTGCGACTGTCATAATATAGACTATATAGATAAATATATATAATTTATTATGACACTGTCAACGTTCTGTTTCATCACGTTTTACGACCGGGTGCGCAGTTTCGGTTGCGCATACAACGCCCCTCTGATTGGATATTTCTGCAGCATGACTTTGCTCGTCGGAATCAGACTTCACCATGCGTTAATAGATTTTGACTCACCTTCGGGAGATGGCTATTAATTAGATTAACGATACTGATTCAAACCTGGTGAACAGAATCATTTGATAGATTGTATAACGATATTTATATATTTGCAAAATGCTTCGCTAGATGCATTATTGGTCGTAAAGATCAAATTTCTCTCATAAAACATCGAACCCGGGCGGACGTTTATAACATACTTAAAGAGTAAGTAAAAGTCGTATCTAAGAACGAATCGGTAGTACAAACCGCTTGTTTATTAGTTATTTTAATTACTTCTTAATCTACTTTACCGTTATTTTACTCTCGCTGCATGATATGAAGTCACATGCCGTTTTGCGGTAGGTCTTTATAAAAGACGCGCGCGGCGCTTTCTTACATTCCGCGTCATTAAACAAGCAATTAAAACACAAATAGTCAAGTCAAGAGCAAGAACGAATCGATTGTATGTACAAACCGCTCGTTTATTAAGCTAAACCCGTTAATTTATCTCACGATGATAAAAGCTAGAATCACATGCGGTTTACGCAGACGACTTTATACGACTCGCGAGCGCTTTCTTTAATTCTCGTTTCCTAACAAGTGGCCTTCACTCTCTATGGTATTAAGACATCACACTACTGAAGCCATGTTGCTGCCTTGCGCTGTCAATGTACGGTAAAATAAATAGTTTACTGTGGTACTAACTAATATAAACTGTAACTACACGAGAGGAAAACTGGCGGAGGTACTGTTAATGATGGTACAGGATTAAAATATTGAGCAGCTTTACCGTAAGAATACGTAAAGGACTGATCACAGGGATAGCACTGACCATTCATAGTCTCTAGTTCTAGTAAATAAACATTAATTAAATAGCCTACATACCACCGCGAGTTTCATGTTTATACTTAAAGAGTAATCTAAAGTAAAAGCTATTAGAAGTTTAACTCTTCCGTTTCGATGCGATCGACACGGCGTTCCGGTCCGTTCGCGTGTTTCCATGTAGCCGTTTATATACTGCAGCCGACATCTGGTGCTCTGCGTCGCCGTGTTACAAGAACGGAGGAACGTTTGCCTTACCGCTACTCCTGGGAACGAGGTTCAGATGTGACTGCAAGCGAGGCAACACCGGACTATACTGCGAGTCAGGTGAGCGGGCGTCGTCGCTGTCGTCATCGTCGTCGCTGTCGTCATCGTCGTCGCTGTCGTCATCATCGTCGCCGTCGTCATCATCGTCGCCGTCGTCATCATTGTCGCCGGCGTCATCATCGTCGGCGTCGTCATCATCGTCGCCGTCGTCATCATCGTCGACGTCATCATCATCGTCGCCGTCGTCATCATCGTCGACGTCATCATCATTGTCGCCGTTCTTAAGTGACTTGCGACCGTTCTCCTTAAATATAATAACATATATGTATATGAGTCTATATTACACACCTTATACACTATATTACATATCATAAACAGTATTTTTATAATACATCATTAATAATCATATTCTTTATTTTATTCATGTACATCATCATCATCATCATCATCATCCGTCGCAGGAGGTTCGAACGGTGACGATTGTGACTCGGATCCGTGTCAAAATGGCGGCACTTGTACGGCGAAGCACGGCAAGGTTTGGTGCGACTGTCGCACGGGCTACACGGGCTCCTTCTGTCAGTCTGCCAGCTCTAGACTGCTCGACATCTGTGAGGGAGACAAGGACACGATATCGTGTAAAACCCGGCAGCGGATAAGCATAACGGCAGTCTATTACGGCCGCGAGTCTAACAGCGAGGACGTCTGCCACGAGAGGTAAGAACGCGACGGTGACGCCCTCTATAGTCATATACTTGTATTAATTGTCTACTGTATTAATTATGTACATTTATTAATTATGTACATATATTAATTAATCGTAGTCTCTCATAGGAAGCGGTGATGTCACCTGCATTAAAACAGTTGAGCCATCGAAAGAACAATGAGCAGAACGTGGCAATCCACCTCGTGACCTCCTACATATTAGTCTCCTATGTCTAAGGAACAATAACGAAGACGGAAAGAGACAAAGTTGATCAAATATAATATATATCAATACTGCATGCGGATCGCAGTAGAAAAATCCTTCAAGTTTGCAACTAACTAGCTAAAACCAAAGAGCCTATATTGATTACATAGCGTTAGATAGGGAGTGTCACCTCTTATCAAGACAAGCTCCAATTGGTAACCCTAATGATGATGGTGTCCACATGATATGATCTCCACATGATATTAGTCCCTTGATAGTCGACACTGTGGTGATATTGTAGGTCTACCAGCAACAGAAGTTGTACGTTTGAAGAGATATCCTCAAGGAAGCTGAACAATATAAAAGATGAATGTGACGGACGCAGGTATGTATACATATAGTCAGTTTTCTT